>NC_056725.1:1143679820-1143704820 GCF_019279795.1 Protopterus annectens
CAAACACAAACTAGAAAGCACCTACAACAGAAATAGCAAATTCACCTGTAGCATCCTGAACCACTCCCATTACTGCATTGCATTCAATACCCTTAACTGGCTTGAAATTACTCAACATATCACCCTCTCTCTGCTACTCACAGCACACAAAATACTTCACCATCCACTTAAAACACCCTCACTGTCAAATCTCATCCAATGGCATGTACAAAATAGAATCTTAAGATATTCAGAACTTTAACTTTTGCTAATAAATCTAATACACTGACTTGTTATTTTCTATCACCATGTCCAATGCATGGAACAAACTTTCAAACCACATGTGGGCTTTAAATAATCTACAACAATTCAAATCAGTCTAAAATATTACCTAGCAACTAATAAACTATGCAATTTTACCACACCTACAGTGTGAAGCTTGCAATCCTGAATCCGTCCACCATGGATGCTACACAGGTTTATTAGGGTCTATATTAGAACATCGACTTTTTAAAACATCGAATGTTCTAATATCGACCCATATTCTGCGAACGCTGACAACATTGAACATGCCGAACAGCAAATTTTTTCCAAGGGAAAAAATTTGCTGTTCTGACACACATACACACAAACACACCAAACAAACAGCAATCCACACACATACACCTAAAATCCTACATCTAACCCTACACTAAACCGTACACACACCACTAGCTTTCCACTTACCTTAACCCAAACCCTAACACTAAGGTCCGTCACTATCGCACACTCACCTCACCCGCACCCTAACCCTAACTCACCTGCCCCACCTTAATCCTCACATCCACAAAATCGCATACTTACCCGACCTGCACCCTAACCCTAACTCACCTACCCCGCACCCTAACCCTCACGTCCACACAATCGCACACTTACCTGATCCTGATCCGTAACTTTCCACCACAGTGCTGAACATAGCGAAGCCATAGGAACGGCCAACTGAATTCCTTCCCTAGGAAGAAATTCGGTGTTCCGCAGCTTCTCTATTTTCAGCATTCACTGAATAGGGGTCGATATTAGAACATTCAAAGTTGTGAAACTTCGATTTTCTAATTTAGACCCGGTGTATTAATATAGTATTTTTAATCCCACTCACACTATCTTGAAAACATATATTTCCTTAATCTGACATGTTTTGTAAACAATATTTGCTGACTGTTTGCTTTGAAATACTTTCTAAATAATGTTTATTGACTATTTCTTCTTCTGAATTTTCAAAAATGTATTTCTATCCTTGTTTTGGAGCTTTACTCTATGGCCTCCATTGGAAATGAGCATTTCATTTTCCAGATAGATTTTCTCAGTTAACAAAAGCAAATAAATAAAAGCAAAATACTGCTCCTTGAGCTGCTACATTTATTTGTGTTTTTTTCTTCACCTCTCTTTCTTATTGTGTGCCACTTTAAAATAGTTTGTTGCTCTATCTGTTTCTTATCCTCTGCTCCTTTAATAATAATATTTGTCTATATAAAATGTGTATTCTTCAGCTCAAAATTGTACTGTACCTTAAGTTGTTACAGAATTATTTATCTGCACCTGAAGTTGTAAGTTTTGCTTATGTGGAGCTTTTCTCCCCGGGCCTTTACTGAAAATGGACATATATCCAGTTAGACTAGCCCGGTCAACAAATGTAAAATAAATAAAAAATAAAAAAGGTTAAGCCTCCTAGAAACAGTTATTGGATACAGGAGGCATTGTTATGTATGATTTTTGGAATACTGATTTCATAAACTTCAGGTTTCAGAAAACAGCATAAAGTGTAGGAAACAGCCAAAAAAATATTTTTGTATGTTGGGAATTTTGCTTCTTTCCAACTTAGGTGCATAGGTGATTATTAGGCTAACTGCAAAGAAGGGCCATTTTAAGCCTTGCCAATAGACCAAAGACAGAATCAAACTCTGCACCTTGTGTCTATGAGACAAAGACCTTAACTGTTATGCGAAACTTAATAAATACATGAATTTTGAGATTGTTTGCCCATAGAGAAAATTTGCTTTGTGTGGCAACACTGGAATAAAAGAGTTATTTTCTTTAAAACAGCACATTTGCAGATTCATTGCTCAAATATCAGAGTCAAAGTAATAACAGTACACTAAATGTCAAGTGACTGGTTTAGTCATGTGTGTATATATTTAACTTAGTTAAGGGTATTTACCATTTGCTTCTGTGCCCCATAAAACATATGACTTAAACAGGGTATCATGCTCTTAAATTGTTGTGCAAGGTTTGGGTCATGTTTCATTTTCCATTCCGAGAGTGACTTCAATCATATGCAAAATTTTTATCAGCATTTAGTAGGGCATATTTTAAAACATTTTTATATCATACATGGTGATTTCCTTGTGGTATTTTTATCAGCATTTAGTAGGGTATATCTTAAAAATGTTTATATCATACATGGTGATTTCCTTGCAGTGGTGGTGCTGCGGTAGCGTTGTCGCCTCACAGTTAGACGTTGCCCGTTCGATTCTCAGTTAGAGCATCTTCTGTGTGGCGAAATGCATGAATGGGTATTCCTTCATTGAAGGTTGTGCATTAGGCCTGGCAAGCCAGCACATAAAAATCTACTGCCAATCATTAGCGGACCGGAGTTCCGCTGTGGCAACCCCTAACCGGGAAAAGCCGAAAGACACAAACAAACATGGTGATTTAAACGTAAAAAAGCCAACAAAAGCAAGAGACGACATAGTTATTCTTTGGAAGGACAGTATGGAGAAATTCAAAGAATTTTTTGAATATTTAAACAGAACTACAAACTTTTTGAAATTTACTTATAATACTTCAATAGAGAGATTACAGTATTTGGATGTGGAAATATATAAAACTGGAAAGGAATTTGAAACAAAAATCTATAGGAAAGACACATTCTGTAATTCATTTCTCCATTTTACCAGTGCACACCCCTCACATTGCAAAAGGAACATTGTCAAAGGACAATTTGTGAGGGGTAGTAGGATGACTAGTTCTAATGAAGACTTTATACAAGAATGTGACTTATGGGTCCCGCATGGGTTAGGCACATGTTCACAGGTTTACACAGATGCACATTCATATATATATGTATACATGTTTTTTTATTATTAATTCACACCTATGCATATAATTATTTGTATCAACAGTTTATTATTTATTATTATACGATGACCCCCCCCCAAAACGTGCACGCTGATTGGCCAGTGTGCACATTGTAAATCGAGTTATACTAATGGAAAAAGGTCCGGTCGCCCGGACTTTTTTCCATTAGTATAACTCTTTTTTTTTTAAACACTGTCTCGCTATGTTAAATGGGTTTAACATAGCGAGACAGCTTTAAATAAGCAATGGAGATCTCCGTTGCTTATTTTAAAGCTGTCTCGCTATGCTAAACCCATTTAACATAGCGAGACAGGTTTTAAAAAGCAACGGAGAAAGCAAGATCTCTGTTGCTTTTTTATTTCGCTATGTTAAATGGGTTTAACATAGCGAGACAGTTAAAATAAGCAACGGACATCTCCGTTGCTTATTTTAAACTGTCTCGCTATGTTAAACCCATTTAACATAGCTTAAATAAAAAAACGGAGATCTTATTTTCTCCGTTGCTTTTTCAACTGTGATGTACTGCGCAGGCGCGCAGTACATCAGAACTGCCACGGATGCCAGACATCTGTGGAAGGGCAGTAAACAGGCATTATACTATGCCATTATTTAAGAAAAGTAAGTTTCTTTTCTTAAATAATGTCATGGTATAATAGCAATAACCCACTTCTGGGTGTGGGTAATGCTGTATTTACCCACGGTTGGCTTTGTTTGGTCCCTCGGGCTTCGCCTTCTGGACCAAACCACGCCAACCGTGGGTAAATCCAGCATTATCCACACCCAGGCGTGGGTTATTGCTATATTATTTTTAATATGTTGTGGTTTTTTATAGTAAGTATTCAAATTACAACATTTGTTACATCATTTCCTGTATCTAAGTATAAATATGAGGGACAGGTGACTGTTCTTGTTTTCTGATGAAGTCCACGTCATTAAAGTGGATGAAAGCGCTAAGTTTATTGTGCCTCATTGTGGTCTTTGGCTTGGATCATACGTTTTTTCCAGTTTTGTGGTTTATGGTGTGTTTTGCTAGTTTCTAAAATACAAAAAGTGTTAGGTACCATAGAATATCTGTTACCCAGGACTTCCCCCTACATATTCTTGCAATGAACACTTTGCCAGTGTTTAAGATCCATTTGCATTCCATGAGAAACTGAGTTACTATGCACCAAGCATTTCATTGCATTATGATGACCAAGCCCCTTTCAAAGTACTCTCTTCTATCAAAGAAATAATAACAATAAATAACAACAGGTTTCCTTATCCCATTCTCATTTTGTCAGGAATGAGATAAAAGGATGAAAGTACCATACAAAACAACTAAGCTGGTGTGCTGATGTTTGTCCTGTTAGTAAAACCATATGTTTAACCCCTTTGCTTCTGACCATTTTCAAGAAGATAGTTCTCAAACTGCTAACTTTCTTGGCTTGTTTTGCTCCCTCCATATAATAAATAGCAGTATCGCCAAAGTAATTCAAAACTGCTGACGGATTTTTGCTAAAGTTTTCAAGGAATGAAACTGGGATGATTTCATATAAAATGCCTTTATTTTGTGCCCCTAGCTTAAAAGTCAAATAAATAACTGGAGCTTTGAATGTTAATAATAAATATATAATATGATATAATATAATATAATTTTATGTCATGCATTCAATTAAAAAATTAAAGTGAATGGAAAAAATAACTGTTAAGCAGAAACGTGCTCTTTTGTAGGCCTGATGTCATAGCAACTCTGTGGGTAGTATTCAGTCTCACAGTTCACAGAAAAGCAAGGGCAATTGGCGAAGAACAGCATTATGAGCACATGTAAATTAGCTAAGCACTAATGATCATCGCTGATTATGGCAGACTGCAGCCTTGTGCAGAAATGCCCACAACAATCTGCATATTCCAGGCATTTGTTGTATTCAGTGCAGTTCAGTCAGATGTAGAAGAAGTTGTATGTATGTATGTATGTATGTATGTTGAGTCGGGTGCACTTCTGCCTGTAAGGGAGATAAAAACTTGCACTTTGATGTGATTCATAAAGCACAGTGTCGCTGATCCTCACTTGCACAATAACTTTTTAAACTTAGTCTTAATTTATGTTAAATCTGTTCGGCCCTCCATTTTAGGCTGCATGTACCTGCTTTCGGTCAGATCATGTAAAACACCACCCAAGCCAAAATATTTTTTGAGTAACAGGGACAAGTAGGAATGAGTTGGAAAACACAGAAATGACTATAATTCTTTGCCATCTGTGGAGCAGTATCCTTTAAGATGTACTATATAATGTTTTGTTCACTACTTATGAATGACAAAATAGGGAAATATGTAATTTGACATTATTTTTTACTGCTGTCTACATGAGTCAGGGTCCTTATTGTTTACAATTGCCACTCTCAAAGGGGAAAGGGGAGCTATTTCAACTAGTGAATGCAATACATTACTCTACTGACTATCACACACTCAAGGCACAACAAAGGCAGTAGAAACAGAACATAGAAAAGTACAAGTCAGAAATAGTTGTTGCATGGTGCATATATTGCAGGAGTGTCAGCCAATAGTTGATTCAAAGCCTAAGCTTTCTCTGCCTGTTTTGGTGCCCCATTACTGTTCTCGTATTGGAACATCCATAAGGAAGTGATTCTCATTATGAGTGAAGTTGTCTCTCTTGTGTCTTGTTCCTTGCTGTTGTATTATGGTGTAATGTTTAATCAAATGGTGTGATACATCTTTGGTGTCCAACCAAGTTCAGCAGTCACTCCTCTACCACAGGAAAACAAAGCATGTACACTTATGTATACATGTGCAGCAGTTTAAAGAGTAGAAGACGGGAATAAAAGATTTATATGTTTAGAGTGCAGTTCAGAGTTTATCTCCTGAACTTCTGCTTCCTCTTGGTGAAGTAGGTTAGGATGGTGCTTCTTCAGGTCACTGTTTCAATGTCAACACTGCTCATCAGAATGGGAGATGCCAGAGGCATCACTCACTGTTTCAGTCAGATTGTGCCAGACATCCAGTTTATATGATGGACCGTCATAATGGTCTAGCAGGTGCTCTCTGAAGTTCTTGTGCTGGTAGAACAGAAAAACCCTGTTTTTCTTGTTACATCAGCCTGAAGCCCTGCATTTCTTACTGCGTGAAATAACCATGGCTAGTCAGTCAAGTGCATTTGAGGAGCTAAATGTCAGCCACATGAGCACAAATACACATTGGTGAATTACTTATTGCACAATGTAGTGCTAGCCATGATGCTAGAACATGACCCTAGCATTTCACTGCAATGCTACAGCTATATGTATATAGATATATATGCCAAATGCATGAGTAGACATGTCATACTCTCCATGCTCAACATGATCTGTATAGATAGCACAGCTAAGTATGGATAGTGCAGTGTGCACTGGCAATGATTCACAGACAGTGAGTCTAAATGGTTGCAGTAGCATATCTTCCAAACTAACTGCCATAATATAAAGAATTAGTGCTATTTTGTACAACAGCTTTTACAACTGCATGGCTCAGAAATAGAGGAATTTCAGCAAAGCCTCCACAGATGTGGTGGTTCCTAGAGTTAAGGAAGGACTATTGCTTAGTTAAGTACCTTAGCAATAACAACCTACTGGTGGATGTTGGTAAGAGAAGGGCAGATGTGATGGTTTATGTAAAATTGGAAACCCATGACATTGGTATAACTGCCTGTGGTTTGGGGAACAGTCCTCATGCCTGGGGATGGTTTGCATGTGGGATATTGGCTGACACCAACCATATGTTTCACAAGAGGAAGCACCAGGGTAGTAAACCCCATTAGAGTACAGTATAATACACTTCAATGCATGTTTGAAAGGAAGGATTGACCAAGGCCCTCTTAAATATATGTACTTACAGGCACCTCTGTTCTGGAAGTGCAACAACCTGCATGACAAAATATACCTGTCAATGTACTCTGTAGCTGCATTTTAATGTGCAGCAATATCCATGGCACAGGGGTTATACAGAGGTTATAGAAGCATATGTGTGTGGTGTGACAGTTGTGTCATGTGTATTCATGTTTTTACATGTTCTGTACTTGGGGGATCCAGCACAACAGGACAACACAAGGCTGATGTCAGCAGGATGTTTATGGTTGACAGTAATGGCAACATGCAAGTAGCACAGTGTAAAGACACACTGCCACTGTCTTCAGCATTACAGGGATCTAAAGGCATCATCCATATCCACCATTAAAACGATCCCTATTTAGGTGCAGGCTACACACAAAGCCTCACCAGGGCATGAACACCAGCTTTTATCTGAACATCTCTCACAGGCCCCACTTGGTTTTCTAGCTCACACAGCATTCAAAATGTTTGCCACCTATGATACACCACATAGGAGGTAGATGTTGGGGATGGGATGCAATACTGCCATGAATCCAGGACTGTCCCTTATATGGCTCCAACACTTGGCATTAATCAGTGGATATGCTGGTCAGTAATGTAGGTACAGAAAACTGATACCCACAATACTGTGGAAATTTTAACTGTTATCATCAATGACTCACACTGTAAATGGTGTCTGATTTGCTTTCCCTGATCATCTAGTTGTTGACTTGCAAATCCCATCTGCACTATCTCCATAGACCACATACTCCTTGCCCAAGAGGGAGCTGGATGTGAGGTGGATAGCAACAGGACATCCCAGGTCAGACTACAAAGAAATCATTTTTGAGTAGTATCTTTGTCACCTGTGTGCATGCGGCCTGCCACCCCTGGTCATGGGAATCATCTAGGTCATGTGCCATGGTACTTCATTAGCTCAACACCTAGTACGCCACATCAGGCTGTGCATGCATGGACGTGTAGTTCACCCTCTCTTCTGACACTTGTAGACACACAGCCCATCACCCCTCATCATGGACATTGTTCAGGTCATGTGCAATGGGGATCATCAGGGTCAACATCTGGGATTCACCTTCACAGTGCACACACATGGTTCCATAGTGCTACCACTTTCCTGTCACAGACTGCCTCAATCCTTAACACCACAAATCAACATACTGGGCAGCAACAATGGCCATGTTATGGCATTTTTACATCTTCACTGAGAATGTGATCCCTGATACCCCACAGCACCCACCTTGACAAACCATATCCACCTCACTTGACATTACTCAGTATTATAATGTTGCAATCACCTTTCACTGTGTCCCTTCTGTCACTGCAACTGATGGTGACTGTGTCTTGCTCATATTCTGACCTGTTTGGGCATAGTAATGCCTAATGCACAGCATGGCCTGGGTGGGACAGACACCACTTTATTCTTGTACCATTATATTATGTGTGTTGTCTGCATTATGGTTCAAAGTTATTGACTAGATGTTGCCACTTTGCCAATGTTGATTGTATTGCACCCATTTCTGCCTTGGCTTTGATATTGCTGCTACATGTTCTTTCCCTGATTTTCCACCTTTTCGTTGTGCTGCTGCTATAACTATTATAGAAGACCTTTCCATGATGTTCATCTGCTGCTTCAGTTTTTTGCCCAATGCTATGTTGAGCATTGTGGCATAAAGAAGAAATATTTTGCTGTATCTCCCTCTCTCTCTCTCTCTCTCTGTATATATGTATGTATATATATATATATATATATATATATATATATATATATATATATATATATATATATATGTCTACCTGATTACGCCGAAAGCTGAGAAGAATGACAATGAGATAATTGACACCAGAAGATTGACAATGGAGAAGACCGATAGTTGAAAATCCCAACGCTGAGAACACTGACATGTTAAGGTAAGTGTGTGGTAGGGACGGATGTTAGGGTTAGGGTGCAGGTCAGGTAAGTGTGCGATAGTGATGGACTTTAGGTTTAGGGGTGGGTTAAGTGAGTTAGGATTAGGGTGCAAGTAAGGTAAGTGTGCGATAGTGACGGACTTTAGGGTTAGGGGAGGATTAAGTGCGTTAGGGTTAGGATGCAGGTAAGGTAAGTGTGCGATAGTGCCAGACTTAAGGGTTAGGGGCAGATTAAGTGAGTTAGGGTTAGGGTGTGGGTAAGGTAAGTGTGCGATAGTGACGAGTTAGGGTTTGGATTAAGGTTAGTGCATAGATAGTTGTGTATACAAGGTTTAGTGTAGGTTTGTAAGGTGTTTGTTGTGCTTGTGTTTTGTGTGTGTGTTTTTTGGAAAAGGTATTTGTTTTGTTGATTGTTGGGATTCTGGTTTGTCGGGCATGTGAAGTTTCGTGTTTTGAACTTTCAGTTTTGTGGTGTCAGTTATTTAGTTGTCAGTGTTTTGGCATGTTGGCATTATCTGGTAGACCCATATATATATATATATATATATATATATATATATATATATATATATGTTTGGACTGTATTGCAATGCCCCTTCTGAGACATTGAAATATGAGAAATATTTCTTCAGAAAACTAAATACACACCTTAATACATTTCAGGTTTGCACATGTGTTGTCATACAGGACATTCCTGCATGATCTAGGGATTGTATATTGAGCTAATCAGCCACGGCTCCAGCTCATATCCAGTAATGCCTCCGATGAACAACATGCAACATATTACATGTGGCCTTCTTCCTGTTTGCACAGTATCTGTGTGTATAGACCTGTTTATCTAGCATGTCTGTGAACCTACCAGCTAGCTGTCTCTGTGGAAAATGCCCTTGCAGGAACCTTTGGTATAGCTAAGATGTTTGCCAAAAATGTGAATCATGTGCCCTTCCCTGGTTGTGCAGACACTTTATAAATAACATCCCAGGCTTTACAAATGACCTTGTGGTTCAGCAAGTGAACGCACTTGCTGTTGATGTATCAAAGGCTCTCTAACTAGATAGGAACTTGATAGTAAAATGAACAATCTATGGCTCATGGGACCCCAAGGAAATGGATTTTCTCATAAAAGGCCTGCATGGTGCTGCTTTTCTCTTCTGCTGTTCTGAGGAACCAAGTATTCTTTTCTAAATGATGTAGCATTATACCAAGGAACTGATTTAGGATTTGTGAGACTGTTGCATATGAAATCCTTAATGTGTCTCTATAGGCCACTGGACAGTACCTGTAGCTAGGATGGCTAAGGCTACACACACACCTTTGTATCTACAGGGACAGGCATCGCACATGTTCCTACAATTCTGCAAGTGGTTGTTACAGTTTATGTTAGGTCCCTTGTGTTATTCCCAGCTTCTCAGAGATGGTCTACAGTTGGGAGCTGGTGGCATGTCGCTCACTATCTGTACCTCTTCCAGTGTTGGAGAGGGCTGCAGTGCAGATACTGCAGGCACTGGCTGCAGTAACAGCTCCCAACACATGCTGCAATGCAACTGCTGCTGCTGCTGCTATACTAGCATCACTCCTGTAGTACTGCATGAGTCTGGTCATTAAAATCAGGTCTATGCTGTCATGCAGCTTGCCTGTTTTATACATTTGTGAATCATTCCACCATTTGGGGATAATTAATTTGCATAATCCTTATGCATCTTTTACATGGGATTCCTCATTTCTTTGTCATTATGTACCATCAGTATTTATGAATCAACTATATCCTACACATGGCCACTGTCTATGTTAATTTGTGCAGTGCAATGGCTAACCATCTACAAATCACAGCCCTTATGTATGTATGTATTCCCACTTTTGCACATGTCTTTGGGGTGTCACGTCAACAGTGACCATCGTCTAGAGCCAAGGTTCACACTACCAGGTAGCTAGCTCTGCTGCTCTTCTTTCATACTACACAGTCTCACGCATACACACATTCACACCTATGGCCAGTTTAGAATGTCCAGACTACCTACTGCATATCTTTGGAATGTGGGAGAAAACTGGAGCGCCCAGAGGAAACCCTATGTATGTCTATATATCCATCCATCTATCTGTCTGTCTATCTATCTATCTATCTATCTATCTATCTATCTATCTATCTATCTATCTATCTATCTATCTATCTATCTATCTGTCTCTCTCTCTAGCTATCTATCTGTATGTGTGTGTGTGTGTGTGTGTGTGTGTGTGTGTGTGTATACATGCACAAATGCATGCATATGGCTGAAAGAAAATAAAATGCAGAAGATGATAGAGAATGAAAACTGTAGACATGCCCATTTTGCAGTTGAGCAAGTTAAATAAAAAATGTACACGGTGGTACAGAAAAGCTTATACAGAAGTATTAACACCAATAAAAAAGTACAGACCTGGAAGTAAATTAAGTCTGTCAAAGGTACGCAGAACATGCAGTAGTGTAAGAAACAGAGCCTGCAGACTCTGCAGATTGTAATAAACTCCCTGATGTAGAATTAAGAAGGCTTGGCAATTAAGTGTGCAGAATACATATAGCCAACAATTGTTAGAAATTATTAAAACCATTAATCAGTGGTTGATAGAGACCTTTACTAATATTAAGCAACATATTTCTGCTATATGTTGTGTGATATATATAAACAAAATATGTATAACTATAGGAAACCCCTGTGCTTTAAAGACACGAGGAAACAATAAAGGGATAATCATTGAAACATCGCAATGCAGACTGATACATACTACTTGGTAAAACAGCTGCTCTTTATTTATTTATTATTTATTGACATTTTTTACAGGGGAAGTCTGACTGGGCACAGGTGCCCTTTTTCAGTGGAGGCCCAGGGAGAAAAACTCCAAGATAGCTAGCTCTTGATAGAGAGATTTTTAATATCTATATTTGCTATCGTCCACAGCATCAAAATACTATGAATCATATTATATCTACTGTTTTCTTACCAAGGTTACTGCGCTCAGATTTTTATTTTTTCCATAACGTGCAGCATTTTTTGTAGTACAGGGGTGCAGAGGTTCTGCCACTAACCTCTGCCCACACAAAAATGATGCTTTGGTTTTCCAAAATCACTGCTTGCTTTTGTTCTTCAGGGAACTGTACACTGGTATGAATAACATGAATACGCATTGCATTCAAAAGCAAACAGCATTAAGCAATTTTGGTTCAAGGGAAATCAGTGATGACATCTTAAAAGGATACATTTATTATTATTCAGAGAGAAGTAAATAATATTTGCAACTGTAACACAGAACAAAATCAAACACATATACTAGAAAATATAATGTCCTTCAAGGAAGATTCTGCTTTACATACAAATGCTAGTGTGGAAAGGTTGTGTGCTTAAAATGTGAAAAAGTAACTGATAGACAAAGTGTAGCAAAAAACATTGCGGCAGTTTAAAGTTATGTTCAATGGGATACTGACAAATATAAATGCACTGTTTTTTCTGAGAAAATAAATCAGACAATGGCATAGTATGCACACTGTGGTACACTGAGGAAAGCCATGCACTGGTCTTGTGAAAGTATTGTATCAGGCAGTTCTGAAGTTTGTGCACATTTCAACCTTAGCATTATAATGCAAAGTCCTAGGCAAATTCTTTGGGAGGGGTCCTGCTTATTGGTCAAAAGCTGAAAACCATTTGCCAAGTACTGCTACTAGGCAGGGCAGATCACTGGCTTAGTGGTGCTCCATCATCCAGTAGTGCCAAATAATCCATACCTTGAAACAGTACTGCAGATTAGTGAGGGCATAAAGCAAGGCTCTTCCTGCTTTACTCTGATGGCTTTTTGAAATTCCCATCGTCCTTCATTTAAGAGAGACCGTAGGATCAGAGCACCTGGAGTCACGAAAGTAGAATAAGCAAGAGATCCGTATCACAGGTGAATGTCGTACGGATACACCAGCAATGCAATATCTAAGTAACATGGAATCCAGAGGGTTGCTCTAGCTTGGCAATACTAACATGCTTTAACATAAATGTTCCCCAAAACTATATTACATCAATAAAAAATACAAAAATATGACCAAGCTCACAACTCTCTGCTGAATTTCTAACAAATAAAACAAAAACAACAACAACAAAAACAAACAAGTTGTCAAATTTAAAAGTGGTGGCATAGGCTGATATGTAAAATAACATAGCTTAACAATAATTTCGGTGCGGAATGAAAGGATGACACAAAAACAGGGTATACCAGAACCACCACCCATGGACCTGCTAAGATTGAAGGTGATTTAAATAACAGGGATATTTTCAGAGCACGTCTGGAAGACTAGACCATAGAAGTAATTTTTATTCCCTCTAATAGCACAGATGCTACAGAAATAATGAGCTCTTGTTGCAGTAGCACCAGAGTTTTGAAACAAATTGCACAGTCAAATACTGTTATTTATAACTAAGTGCCACTTCAAGACAAACACCCAAAAACTAAATGTTGCAGTAAAACTAAATCTGCTGCACATACTTCTCCATCAATAAAATAAGAGCATAGGACATCTAATGGAAATATGAAGACAGTTGACTCAAAAAGCAGCTGGTATTAATGCATGTTGCTGTTGGTGAACCAAGGTAGCTAAAAGTAGAAGCAGCCTATACTTTCTTTCTGTTTAGGTCAATGCCAGATAAACAACCCCACCTAGGATCTCAACAGGAAATGAGCTTGCAAGACTTAAACATCCCAAAAAAGATCAAGCAGTCACCAATAGGACTCCAAGGCAAATAACAGATAAAAAGAGCCTGGAATTTGTCAGAACCATGATGATGTTTTGCTAAAAAATTCTGGTTCGCTAAGAGTTGCAGGGGTAATAAAACCCAAATCCAAGCAACATCCAAGCAGAAAAACTTGTAAAAGTATCATCAAAAGTGATCTCCACAGGCATGTCCAGCCAAAGGATTAGTTTAGAGTATGCAATGTTGATAGCAAAATAAAAATCTCATTCTCACACAAATAAATCCAGAGCTTCACAATTGGATTGAAAGGTATTAGCTCATTAAGGGAAATGCCTCCAGATAGTCAACTCTATCTGGAAAACTGAACACAATACTCCCTTTTAGTCTATAAAGATCTTCAAAGTTTAATTTTAACTATTTATAAATTACCAAGAGGTATTACACCAAATACATTTTCTGGCCTAATGATAACAAGTTATTAAAATAAGCCTGTTTGGCCTAAATGTTGTGAATATATCCAGCTGAAACTAAGAACAGAGGTAATTGTGTCATTGACAAGGCTCATTCTTACTTTTTTCAATTGTCCCATGCTGACCATCTTTAAGACCCTCCTAACACTCTTTTGACAAATTTGGCACCCTTTTGACAAAATTGTGCCTTCTCAGAGTAAGAATCCACATTTTCCTGTCACAGTCAAGGTGACAGCTCTGCGAGCCATTTCTTCCTTTATTAGAGAGAGAAAGAGAGAGTGAGAGACAATGGGTGCATTCATTCCCCTCAGAGACAAGAATCCACTGTGGGATTAGGCTGTCAAATGTGTGAGGGTGTACCCCAGTCCCATTAAGTCAAATTCTTCTCATGGAGGAATGACTTTTGCAATATTTTTTTCTTGGAGTGACTCATGATTCATATCCACAATGTCCAGTCTCCCTGATAACTGTAGGCATAGTCAGCACCCTAGCCCATAGTGCCACATACTACCACATAGTGCCACATACTACCTCTCACGGGTCAATATGCAGGATGACTGGCTCTCTCCTCCAGGATGAGGGGAGCCAGAAATGGTTGTACACTTACCCCCTCTGCTCTTCTGGCTTTCCATGCTTCTAATTTAGCATATGTCACCTGGAATGCAGTGAGGGCTTTATCCCTCTACACCAGACAACCAGACCAAAGGTTAATTTTTAAGGGTTATGAATTTGAGAATATTCCACTGTAAAAATTTTGATTTCCTCCTCAGTCATGGAAATTAAATCGGAACCAAAAAAAGTGCAAAAAACAAATAAAATCCAACAACCAGGATGAAACAGCAATAGAGACCTCCAAAGAAATAGCGTATCCAAAATTTATTTATCCGCTTTCGTCGACAAGACTTCATCAGAATACAGAAAACAAAAAATAACAAGCTTAAATAGTTAAAAGTTAATTAAAACCATCACATGTTCAATTGAATAATGACTTTAACAATTAATACTTAAAACACCCCTTGAATGTTCACACTAGATGAAAAGAAACACTGCCCTTGTCCTTATTGATTCTAAGTTTACGATACTTTAAGTAACATTTAATATTAATAGAATCATTAATACCAGGGGGACAATCAGATCTCAATTTGATCTGCCAGCTAGTTTCTCGCTGCATTAAATAATTCTTGAAATCACCATCCCTTAAGTCCTTATGGCAGACTTCAAGAATGGAGAACAAAAACTTTTTAAAGGAAGGACAATTGATAGAATGTTTATACAAAGCATTGGTAACATCACATTTTTTAATACTGTACAAATGTTCCCTTATCCGAATTTTCAACTGCCTGGTCGTCATACCAACATAAAATGCGGTACACGAAGAACACAGGGCAATATATACAACACCTTGGGTGCAACAATTAACAAAACCAGGGACCGTGAAGGTTCTGTCAAAGGAAGCCACTGAGATAAAAGGCCCAACGGAAATATATCGGCACATGTTGCATTGATTGCAACAATGCATCCCCCTCTTACTAGTAAAAGCGACACTATCACTTATAGCTTTGGTGTCGTTATATTCTAAAAACTTTTTAATATTAAAATTGTTCCTTTGAACAAAAATCGGCTTGTCGCCAAGGACATTAAAAATGTCTGGATTTCCCCTAATAACTCTCCAATTCTTAGTCAGCAAATTTTGAATACGCTGACAGTCAGAACTCATACGTAGGGAACAAATCAAGTTAGCATTAACATGTCTATTACTAACCTTATCAGAAAGCAAAATAGCATCTCCAGAAGTAATATTTAATAAAGATGGAAAATGCGTATCGCGTTTACCCAAAATTTCGTCTGCTGTTTGCTTCAATACTATTTTATCATACCCTCTCTCAACAAAAAGTGACGTGATAAATTGAAACTCAAGCATTAAATCACTCAACTTAGAAGTCATGCGACAGGCCCTAATGAATTGCCCCCTAGGGATGTTGTTGATAATGTGCTTTGGATGTCCACTCCGAAAATGAAGGTACCCGTTACTGAAAGTCTTCTTCCGAAAGATACGACTATGAAATCTCTTATCAACAGTGTCCCACTGCAAACAAACATCTAAAAAATTAACACTAAGACCAACAGAACCCTTCACAAATTGCAAGAAGGGAGACAAAGAATTAACTTCAACAATGAAGGTATCAACTTTGGGGGAATCCCCTTCCATAATAAAAATTAAATCATCGACAAAGCGAGCATAAAACAAAATGTTATACTTTGTAGTCAAAAAAGAAATAAATTGATGTTCCCACCAAGTTAAAACCAAATTGGCGTAGGCGGGCGCTGCAGGTGACCCGATAGCTACTCCTCTTTTTTGTCGATAGTAAACCCCTTCAAATAGGAAAAAATTGTTAAATAAAATAATTTCCAAAAACCTACAAATCAATGAAACAGAATTGTTATTGAACTCAGATCACATTGAAGTTAAAAAACTCTGCACTGCTTCAATCCCATCTGAGTGTGGAATGCAGGTAAATAAAGAAACAACGTCAATGGTAAATATGACGTGTTTATCTGGATCAAACAAGTTGTCTGAAATAAAAGAACAAAATTTAGTCAAAAAATGCCAAGAGTCACGAAGGTACGATGGTTCTTTAACAATAATGGGTCCCAAGAGGGCATCAATAATTAAAGACAAACCCTCAGTGACAGAATGTGGGGAAGACACTATAGGCCTAAAAGGTGGATGTGTCAAAGATTTGTGCGTTTTTGGTATCCCAAAGATAACACCTATTCTAGGTTGATCAACAACACAAAACTCATACATTTCATGGCTAATATCCCCAGCCATAAGGGAATCATACAAGAACGAATGAATATAACGTTGACAACGACGAATATCGAGCAATGAAATAACCTCATATTCTTCTTCGTTCTTAAGAATATCGGTCAACATCTTTTTGTATGTGTCTTGCTCCATAACAACAATGTTGCCCCCCTTGTCGCTTTTCATGAACCTGAAATTCTTATTAAAGGCCTTCAGGTTCATGAGAGCTTTCCTTTGGTTTAATGTCAAGTTATGATGGTGACTAGGTCTAGAATTTAACATATCGTAAACATCCTGTGTACAAATTTCCTCAAACACTCTAATGGTGTGTTGTAAAGGGGGGGTGTAACAGGAAGGTTTACTAAAAAACTTTTCAGTTTCAGAAAGGTTGTGTAATAAATAAAATAAATTCAACTTCCTGGTATACTGCTTGATAGCTATAACAGTACCAACGTAATTAGCACATGAACTTGGAACAAAATTCAGGCCCAATTTCAAAACAGAAATTTCATCATCTGAAAAAACATGGTCCGTTAAATTAATAACACTGAAACTGTCTGGTAGACCATCTAGGTCTCTTCCCCTGAGGATTGGGATCCCAGGAAAGTCCGACTCCTTGTCAAGACAGTTTTGGTGTTCGTTTGGTTTCTCCTGTTGAAAAAAGAAGAAACAGAAGTTGCAGGAACACAAACCCCAGAGCCAGTTTTGGTTTTACCAGTTTTTGTCTCTTTCGAAACAGAAGGTGAAACACCCTCTGTAACGGTAACCTGATTCTCGTCAGGTATACTCAAAACCGGGTCTGGTGCCTCATTGGGGGAATTATTAGACCCAAGTCCAACAGTATTTATTGGTTCCCTAATTTGAGGAACAGAGCGCTGTTTAGCAACACTAGCGTTGTTAGAAGAAAAACCAGAAGTTACAGCATTGGAAAATGAAATCTTACCATTGCTGGTATAACCCTGCGCTCTATAAGTTCTGTTAGATTTATTGGACCCAGCAAAATTAACAAAAGCAGAGTTGTCCCTGTAGGAAGAAACATCACGTGCCAATTTTGATTGTTTCCTATTAATGTTTTCAAAAGAATACTGGTCAACTTCCACAGTAAGTTTTTCCAAAAAATCCCCAAAATCCTGTTCACCAAGCGTTTGCTTGAAAAATGATTCAACGCTGATAATTTCTTTCTTAAGAAGCTCTTTCTTAACTAAGTTGTTATCAACTAACAATTGCAAAAAGCGCAACCCGGCATCATTAAAAAATGATACCAAAGTGTCTTGTCGACGAAAGCGGATAAATAAATTTTGGATACGCTATTTCTTTGGAGGTCTCTATTGCTGTTTCATCCTGGTTGTTGGATTGTATGGAAATTAAATCACCAATAAATAGAACAACAGGGGGCATTCATTTTAAAAAATGTGTCTTAAGATGCAAGATCTTCAACAGTTTCTTAATGGGGTCCAGCCCTTGCCAGTTTAAATTACTGTAACATTGTAAACATCACAGTTTGTGGTTATGTAAATAAATTATTTGCATAGTCAGCTTATCTTACTCCATTAATACACAAACTATTGATCCACAGAGTTAGGTTAAGAGGATTACTATTTTAGCACCATGTGTCTTAAGAATATTTGGTATGTGAATGATCACATCTAGGTAGCTCTATGTCAAGTTAATATACAAAAACTAACATATTCAGCTTGTAAACAGTTAGTTATATTTAATTATGCAAAATTTGAAATTCACATATGGACTTTTATGTCACTTTTCATCTTTCTGATCTCTGATAGGTTTGTGCTTTGATGTCTGTCTGCATCTGTAGCTTCCTAGAACTCCACACCACATGACCACTAAAGGTAGATTTCTGGTTAAATGCCCATCTTTTTTTGGGTTGGTACCTCTGTGGTACTTTGTAAGTATAATGGGAGAACTAAAACAGTTTTGGGAAGTGGATGAACTGAGAAAAAGGAGCCAAAGCATAAGGAGAGCAGAGGGTAAAGGTGAAAAAAAAAAGCAGCCTACAATTTATGCATTGCTATTTATGTACCATCAACATAAGCATCAGACTATATTTATCAAGCAAATGTGATATGCACGGTTTTCGATTATGCTAGATCAGAAACTTCTTCATGTTATGTCCCTATCTACAGATTACATATAAAATAAATTCAATTACCCAGTACCAACAAACATAAATTATTACTGTCATAATTACTATTAAAATCAGTATAGATAGACCCAACCTGAGAAAATTATCTTTAATTTAGATATTTCTTTCTAATGAAATTAGCATGCAAGCAGAAGACATACACATGCAAGAAGGGTATATATCTGTTTAGTATAAGCCTCATCTGGTATCAGTAGGCTCTGCTGACTATCAGACATTTTTAGGACAACATTTATTACTTTTGTATGACCTTGATTGTGTGACTCTTACATCAACAACTGCTTACTTAATTTTAAACTTTTGGACAAGTCATCATGTTAAAAGACAAGAAACAGAACTCTATGTTTCCAACACAAAAATATGAACTCCTTTCCTCTCATGCAGGTATTTATCCTTGGAGGATATGCGTTTCACTTTTACTGTTACTGAAAAGAAACAAAAATGCAGTTCTCACCTAAAAATAGTTTTTATTAGGTATATGTAAAAGTAGGAAACCCATTTTCATTAATATTTCTACCTCTCTATATAGTAAACTCAGTTTATGATACATAATAACCTACCATTACTCTCACTAATTTCTTATCTTTAACCAATCCCCCACTCACTGCAAACAATTAAAACTAAACATAGATATATCAGCCAACCCCCCACCCCGTTCTTCTTTCTCCCCTCCTCCACCACCCCATCAACTATCTTAACTAAATTAAATTTCTTAGTCCACCCAAGTCAGCCATCATTACTTAACAACCCTTCTCCTATTTAACCTCCAAAAACAATGCATGATCCATGCATGTGTATATTTTATAAATGTAATTGTAATGCCTTCTGTATGAAAGTTTTACTAAACAATCTAGTTCCTCTCTAGTGTGTAAATTCCTTTCAAGTTTGTAATCTGCTGAGGCAGTATAGACCTTTTATATTTATAATGTATGCAGTTTTAATATATTCTGTATGAAAATGTATTCTGTATGTAAAGTGTTGAGACATTTATGGATCTTTATGTATACGTCTGAGACAGTTGTGGAACTTTCCTCCTTGGGCCTCTACTGAAAATGAGCTTAGTTCTCAGTTGGACTCTCCCGGTAAACAAATGAAAAATAAATAATAACCCATGTTCTCTAAATAGTCAAAATAGCACATGAGAGACAGCCCATTGTATTTTCTCAGAAATTTCCTAACATTTTGCCAGATCATACCAAACTTATCAAAATTTGAGGTTACTTTTGCGGAACCTCCTTCTGGAATATATTGAAGTATTCTAACTATGGATCTTGAGGGCTTCTGTTACCCAAGTCTAGTAATTCTGTTAACTACAGTTGCCAAACATTGTATCAGTTGTCACTTACTGACAGTTCTTTAAAATGTACAGCTTCCATGGCAAAGTTAACTAGCCCTACATAAAACTTGAAGAAGATTTTTCTTTGTAAGGCCTTCATAAATAATCCAAGAAGAGGGATAGTCCTGGACACTACCAGACAATATGAGTAGCAATGCTCAGCTCTTCCACCAGGCATCATCATGAGAGAGCAAATAACTAGCAACATTGAGTCCAAATAATCTGGTCATAATCTCACAAAGTAGTTATAACTACATTGCTGACAGTATTCTTCTCAGATATCTGTTAAAATATTAATAACAATGAGAATGACTGTCACATAGTTCAAATGTGTTTCACACAAGACACAGTAAACAGAGTATTTATATTTAATTCACACGCAGTCACACACACTGGTCCTGCTAAATCAGACTAAATACTGTTTAAAAATGATCAGATGATAAGAGCATAATGTACTTTCATTTACAGTGAGCCCTCCTACCCCAAGGACAGTTATAACCACTTTTTTGATGGTGTACACCCCTTATTGTTATGAAGAAATACATTACATGCACTTTATTCATAGTTTTGGATGAACTACAGATGCAGCCAGGTCTAGCACAGTTTTAATAGAAGATTATTTATGACAGCATAAAAAATTAGCTACCTGATAACATATGCTAAGTCAATATACGTAATATCTGCAGAAGTAAAAAAAAATCATCTGAATAATTCCACATTAAAGAAAACTATTACTAATGCAGAGGTTGTTGTTGTCAAACAACTTTGCATTTCAATGCTTCACCTACAAATGCAATGCCTGCTGCCCTTGAAGAACAAATTGACTATGTTCAATTAAAATGGTGTACAGGTGATATTGTCACAACTTTTCAGGAACTAGATCAGCTATGCAGTAGGGAAAGGCTGGTAAACAATGGCAATCACATAGTTACTAGGCATGCATTCCAGCAAACAATTAAGGAGCATAGCCCGAATTCTCGATTGCTCCAGAGCACTGTCTAGTTAAATGATTTGCTCAATGTCACACAGTAGGGAAATGAAGGTTGAAATATTCAGACTCTGCACCCTTACTACGTGAAGCAGCTCATTAACAAGTTGTGATTTAATCCTCTGCACTGACTGCCAGAGTAACAGATTTTAACTAAATGCAGAAATCCTTTACAATCTGGTCTTGTAGAGAAGACTGTGTCATAGTAATATGCAAAAATGACTCCATAATGGATGCTGAAGATTAAACTGTTCTGATCATCCCTCCAAATAATGCAGACTATATGACTTGACAAATGTCAACCTCTTGGCATTTGCCATTGGCTGTAAAAAAAGTTACTGAAAACATACATTACTAAAATGCAACATGGTTAACTATATTACTCAGTCCAGGCATATTAATGATTTAATCCATTCTTTAGTGCAATGAATAAGGAAAAAATACAGACAATATAAATGCAGCAGCAGCTTTTGTTCAACAACTCAAAAGTCATACCAAAATCAGAATTTTTACTGCATGTAGGATACCTTTTTAGTGGTGGAATCTTGCATGCTTGCAGGACACCCACACCTCATTTTTGACCCCCCTATGTTTAGTCTGTCATCAAGGATAGCTATCTCTTTTGACACTCAGAACAGGTCTAACCTACTTAAACTGCTAATAATGCTGTATTGTTGCAATATACACTTCCAGGATCAAAAGATCCAGATCATGAACAAATGGGGCCGTATGCAAGGTAATGAGTAAAGCTTACAACAGCCATTCTGATATCCCATTACTTGGCTGTCTCTCCTGAATTACTATAAATACTGTTCAAACCTATTATTGTGTATAATAGTTTCTTCTTTACTTTTCCAGTTATCAGAGGGATTTGGATTTCATTTAAAACCTTTTTTCCAAATTTTACAGAAAAATACATTGACAGCCATTTTCTAAACAAAACAGTCTCCCTTTGACAACAGACTTAGCATGAGAATAAGCAAACTTCTCTTCCTTTGAAATTCTTATTTAATGAAAATGTATCTGACAGCCCATTAAACTACAAGACACATGCTGGAATTCATACTCAAATACTACATAGTGAAGAACAAATTAATATCTATGTGAAATGCGCAAGAATTCAAAAGACAAATGTGCAGGGTATTTGCTAAAAGCCTGAGACAGCTTACTGGACACAAGTATCTCTTTTCACAAGCAGCTCAGTGGTGAAGTAACTTGGTAGAATCACAAAGAAGACAAATAAAGGCTGAGGGAATCAAACCATGAAATACAGGAAGTAGCTCTTTCACAACTTACAGCTTTATCCATCTGCAGTAAATGCTAGACTAACTGTTGAAGCCCAAACATGGTGCATTTCATTCATGCATGCCTGCAAAAAACAAGCTAAATTAAAAATGATTCATAATTTAAAAATTAACATTAAACTCAACAGGCTTTGTGCTATTCAGTTTATTTACAGCTAAATACAGTGTTGTGCTAGTTATTTATAAAGGTGATAAGTTACTATTACTATTTACTTTTCAGTGAAAGTAATATATTACTATTAATTATTACTTTTCTAAAAAAGTAATATATTACTGTTACTAGTTACTAACTAAAGTGGAATACATGCATTTCATCGAATGTTGGTTGTCCGGCATCCTAAATGTCGAAGGCAGTGACCCAAGTTTCCACAATGTCAAATTTTCACACGCCAAAACCATGAACAGCGAACACCAGCCAGGCTAATATTTCCCCCCTTCTTGACCCATGGTAGTGCTTGTTATGGTGGTTGAGTGATTGGAAATGTCGAATTTGGTGTTATGTTCGACATTCCAACCATTCGCCTGTGTGAGATTCGACATTTCAGTTCAGAAAATGTGACGTTCGGCTATGTACTGTTTGATCATATGCATGTATTCCAACTAAGGTAATGTGTTACTTTTGCATAAGTATAGTTTTCCAATTATAATATTGAGATTTACTCACAAAAGTAAGCAGATGCATATTAGTGTATTATTAAAGTTGTATACACAATGTTACAATGATGATGAATAGCATTTAACAGTTGAAAAACTCCAGCAGACTAGTCTTTATAGCTGGGCAGCACAGTGGTGCAGAGGTTAACATTGTCACCTCACAGTAAGAAGTTCTCCTGTTTGATTCTTGGCTGGGGTGCCTTCTGTGCAAAGTCTGCATGTCCTCCCTGTGTTTGTGTGGATTTCCTCTGGATGCTCCTGTTTCCTCCTACATTCCTAAGACATGCTGCAGGTGTATTGGACATTCTAAATTGGCCCTAGGTGTGAGTGTGTGCATGTGTGTGCCTTCTGAAGAAGGTTGGACACCAGACTGTCAACTTGACACCATAAAACTCTACTGTCACTTGTTCTGCAGACCGATGATCTGCTATGGTGACTCCCTAATGGGAGCAGCCAAAAGGAGAAGAAGAAAGCTAGTCTTTATAGCTTGACAGTCACAAATAATAATTAAACCAAACCATACACAGCCAGCAGCACAAGACCTATAAAAACCTATCGCATTTTGTCTATTTTCAGCAACTAAAAATTGAAACCCGAGAAGAATTTTAAATAGAACATAACAAAAAATTGTCAAGACAAAGACAAAAGTTAGTTCATCATAGATCCACCTGAAGACTCCTGCTTGGTGCAGTGGGTTGGGGCGTTGGGTATTAAACCAATGAGTGGTGAGTTTGATTCTGATTGACAATGATATGGAGAACCAATGCCGTTTATTATATGGCAATGTAAGGATATGATCTCTAGCAGGCTAGAACTGTCCAACTGTTAGGGGATAATTTAGTAAGTGAGAGCCCCACAGTACCAGGGCAGGGCCGGAGTCTGGTCATCATTAGCTTTCACCTCCTTGCAGTGCTAAAAAAAAATGAAGTAAATTATACTCCAGACTAATTATAATGATCTATTATGAATCCTACCTCTCAACCTGGAGACATCAAAAATCTGGACAAAGGCCCATGAAAAGTAGGTACTATTGACCAAAAATCGGGACACTAATCAACCTAAAATTTGCATGTATAATAACATAACTTTGCCCACACCAATAAAATTGGGGGATAGAAACATTTAAATAATTGTGAAAATGTTCTCCAATTTAACATTAACTCTGAAAAAATACATTCACACAGAAACACCAGTTAAAGTCCCTTTACATCATTAACAACAAATCGTAGGGTAAGTAGTAGGCAATAGGCATGCAAAACATTTTGATTTCTGCCCTACAGAGTTCTAGCATATATACACTGATGTCACATTAGCTGCACCTTTACTGAAATTCATTAAAATAACATATATCAGTAAATGCAACATATATAAAAGAACTGTGCACTCTATTAATCTTAATAGGAAACTAAAGTTTGTCATAACAATCATTGGTATAACAAACCACTGTTGTTGTCAATATGTGGATATTAGGACAATATGATCAATGAATAAAATAAAGCTGATTCAGAAACCTTCTGCTCTTGTAGTTATGTAAGTACCAATGTGCATTAGTAGGTTTTATAAACAAATCTGTTAGCTGCTGGTGCTGGGCACTGACTCATGCCTCTAACTGTCACCAAAAGGCAGGACACCGGTGAAGTGACAATCCTCCAGACTGTCTGTGAGTATATATAATATGACGTATGTATTTCTGTGTGCATGTGTGTAT
>NC_056725.1:1143709820-1143937320 GCF_019279795.1 Protopterus annectens
GAGCTGTTGTATGCCAAGTAGAAAATCTTAAAAGATCATTATTAGTTAGGATGCCAAGTAGGAAAGTAGAGGTTTGGTTTGTTTGTTTGTTTTTTTGTAAGAAAACTTTTCTTTTTTTTCTTAATTATTGTTGTATAACTCAGTCCCCCAGCCATCACTGGGCCCTAGGTAGCTGTCTAGGTCATCTAGTGCTGTATCTAGCCCTGCCAGGCATCAGAGAATGCCTGTTCAAATAAACAATAATTCCAAAACCATGTCACACAGTCTTAAAACCTTCATAACGGATAACCCAACTGCATTGATAGTTGATCACTGTCTAGTGCAGCTAATTAGTACAATTCTTATATTTCCCTAATTTTCTCAAAAATGAACCATCACAAACTTACACCTTACATGAAAGTTTACAGCCAGATTAACAACATTTTACTGACAGTATTTGCTTAGTTTGAAAAGTTAAGTATATGTTTATGTTATTTACAAAACATTAACATAAATATTTGCTATGCTTATTGTGATTTATAAAATCCATTTCAAGACCTATAATTTAATGAAAGTGACTGGTACAGATTAGTTTTTGCTGAACAGTTTGCCATTTACATTTCTTTACTAACTCTTACAGTTCTAGAAATATGAGCACTGTTTGATCTGTCAAGTTACAACTTGATTTTGTTTTCAAAGGCTAATGATACAACCACTGAAAGCTTGAGTACAAACTTCCAGATATTGATATGTGGAAATGAGTTAATGTCACATGACCAAGGTACAATATAGGAAGACCTCAGCTATCTAACAGCATTACAGTGGTGTAAAATGAAGAAAGAAATCTCACTGACTCCATCAAAACAGTCAGACAGAAAACTACTCCAATACAGTGACAACTTTATAAGGAACACTGTTATAAAACAATAAGAAATGCTCCCCCGGATTCACAAATCCTCCGTGTTAGACTTAATAAGTTTTACTCGGAGGCTGCAGTTGAACAGTATGACGTCAGCATGCCATGAATATGCATGAGGGCATGCTGACTCAACCGTAAGTCTTACACGGACCGTGTAAGAAAGCAGGGGGCATGTCCGACTGCTGAGCAGTCTAAATGTCCACGCCCCTGCAAGTGTTCAAAATAAAAGCAAATAAACAAGAGCGAGTCCGCTCAAATGTCCCTGCACCCAACACCTCACTGTCTGATATTGTAAACCCCCATCACAGTTCTAAAACGCATAACATTAATTTATTTTAAATTCCCAAAATAGCTGCCCGTATTTGCACGTGTGTGTGCAGGTGTGCCCATTGCTTAGCTAGAGTTAGCAATTCTGACATGGAAGAGCATAAGAAGCAATGTTTATGCAAATCACACGCAATAGCGTAGTGGTAGAGCGTTTGCACAAAGAAAAAGCATTCACGGTTCGAGTCCCACCACTCCCCTTCCTATTTATTTTTTATCCCCCCACTCCCCTTCGTATTTATGTTTTAAATCAGTATATGAAATAATACTTGACAAATATGTTCAAACATTACTAAAAAGCAGTGAAATGGCCAATGTATCAGTGAACAAAATAAATATTTTAAAGGATCCTGATATAAAATTGCCTGCAGTTAAGCAGCGCTTCACCCAGCGCAATAGAGTTGCCCATAGTTTAATAGCACTTCACCCAGCGCAATAGAGTTGCCAATAGTTTAATAGCGCTTCACCCAGCGCAATAGAATTGCCCATAATTTAATAGCGCTTTAACCAGTGCATTGTGTTTGTGCAGACGTGTGCGCCGCACCAACCAGGGCACCACAGGGCACCGAGGAGCAATGTAAAGCAAAGTTGATTAAATGCAGCCACACCCCCTAGCCTGTCTGGATAGTATGAAAATAAAATATATGACAAGGTTCGAACCCAGGACTCTGTGCATCTGAAGCAAAATACAGAACCATTAAGCCATAACAACATAGGGGAGACAGCCACTATTAACATTCATATACTTATGAATGGTAGTTTAACCATTACTAAGCAGGTCTGCAGTCAGCCAAGAATTTTACAAAATGGCCAATCACAAAAAAGTGCGGGAAATTCGGCATATTTAAGCCCCACAGGTGGGAATACATGCCATAACTGATTGTAGCTCACATCTGCAGTTAGAATGTCTGGTTTCAGAGAGGGAACATGCTTCCGAGCGCAACTTGGGGCATCGAGGAATCCAAATACATGGTGTTCTCCTTGTCCACCATCACGAGTCAAGACTCCTGCAGGGCCAGTTCCAAGGGATGGAGTACAAGGCAGAGGCTTGGAACCGGTCAACTCATGACCTCACCAGTGCCACAGGCATTCCTCAGACTGGTGAGCAGGTCCGTCACCACCATGCAGACCTGAAGAGATGAAAGCAGGACTGCCTGAACCAATGGATACAGGAGACCCATGGGATGTGGGATGCCCCACGACTGAGTATGTAGCCATGGAATGCAGTATGTAAGAATTGATAATGGAGTATGTATAACGGATAGGTATGCCTCAATATCCCTTCATTTACTTTACAGCTGCAGGTGACCGTGCTATGAATGAACAAGCCTATGCTGATAGGCTGCTAAGGCTGCACCACCAGGCAGGTTAGTGATTATTCTGCATGTATTGTTATATAAAATATGGGAGAGAGCATGAAAGAAAGTGTTGTAGTTCAATAATACAGCCATAAAATTGCCTGAATAAGTCCTCTGCATGTACTGTCAGATAAAAATGTCAGAGAGGCAGAAAAAGAGTGTAGTAACCCATTAAGAAAGGTAACATATGTCTGGAATAATATCTCTGCAGGCACTGTCATATAACATAAGTGAGTGAGCCTGAAAAAAGATTGTTCTAACCTATTAATAAAGGTATAATATGTCTTGAACATGTCTGCCATAAACACCGTTAAAACAAATAAAGGAGTGAGCCTGTGGAAAACTGTGTAATGTCATTAATAAAGGTCTAAAACCCAGAGTGTGTCTGTGTCACAGAGTCTGAAATGTTGTTGTACCCTTGCATTATAGAAACAGTACTGATTCAAAAGGTGCTGGCAACCCAGAGTTGTGCAGTCCCATATAAAGTGGGTGATGGAAGTGCTAGTAGCTGTGAAGCATATATACAGTCTTCAATAGTCAGTTACTGGCTGGCATGCATAAGTAAACCTGGCACACGTGTAGCATGTAATTTTCCCCCAGAAATGTGAGTGTGTGTCAAGAAATGCAGGGTTCTGTACAAATCGAAGTGAAAATGTCGTGTGAAAACATCCCAGATATGTAGATAAAGAAATATAAATGCAATCAAGAAATATGTAGCAGTAACATCTGCATCCTGGACAGTTAGTATGTCAGATATAGGTAAGGTATATATTGAACTAGCCAAACCCAGTACACAACCTAATGTATGGTGGCAAGTGTAATAATACATGTAGGGGATATACACTTGCAGTCACTAGGAATTCAGTGTAGACTAAAAGGTCATTATAAGATGTTAACCGAGGTTGTTTCTACACCCTACTGTATGTGCATAAACCATGCAATTCCACACCTCAATGGGTATGTGTAATCTAAAATATTTGTTGGGACATATGTCCTATTGTTCTATAAATATTTGCATTCATGGTGATGCATGTGCCCTGTTTAAACACCACAATCATGGTGGCCTGTTGCTACCTAACATCCCTGCATGCTGTTGGAATAACCACTATGGTTCAATATATGCATGTGTTATGCTTGCTGTTCAACTGTTGTACCCTTGGTGTGTTGGGTTAATGAGAATATCATTGCATGCTGTTACAACTAATCTGGAATGCTGTTTCACTTATGTTGTAATTAAACACACCTAATCACAGAACGTATGGGAAGGCCGGTCCCAGCTGACCCACCTGTTCCTCCTCAGCCGATGAGTGCACCTGGCACCAGCAGGTCCGGTGCCCAGCCCGGCTCTCCTCCTCCATTGGTCCTGTGCCACCTTTGGGTGGAAGCGCTGCAGGGGATGGGGCTCATCCCCCCGTGCAAGCATGGGTGGAGAAGGGCCACCTGTCACCCTTCAAAGGGTCCGGGTTGTGGTGCATAGGGAGATCCAGCATTCAGTCACTGATCCCCTATGCCAGCTTGAGGCGAGAGTGGCATGTCTCATGGGTGAGCCTGCCCATCCTACGCAGCCCCCAGCACAGCCACCCTCGGGGCTGTGAAGGTTCAGTGGTGACTGCCCATGGGTGGGGATCTCAGTTCCACTGTTACCATCTGTGGGCTCATGGGCTTGCGATTTCCAAACATCCGACCCCGTCAATTGTGTTCACCCACCACGTGTCATACACCACCCCTGTATGCATCTTGTCTGTCTTGTCTGTGTACCTTTCCAACCTACCTCCCCAGACATACCTACTTCCTCTACCTCACTTCCCACTCTCACCTGAAAAAAAAAAAAAAAGGCAATCTGTACCCACAAAAAAATTACGCCCCATACATAGCTGCCCATTTCGCACACATGTCCATCGGACAAACCTGTAAGCTGATAATTAGAATTGGCAGTACAACATACTTTGTTGTCCTAGCCCCTCTCCCAGGGGTGGAAGGTTTCAAATTTCACTCCAAATTCATTGCATATGCACAGCTGTTGCTGTTAAAGAAATGGGCAGCTATGGACCTTCCCTACACCCGTCCTGCACATCCAGAGATTGTTTACCTACTGTCTGTCCCTCTCTGTGCCCCTTTTTCACCACTTTCCTATCTCCCCATTTTCTTTTCTTTAAAAGAAATTAGCGCAGGTGTGCGCGAGAGTAAGCACTTTTAAGCAGTAGTAAGCAGGAGTAAGCGAGTGTGTGCATGTGTACGCTTAGCTAAGCATCGCTAAGCATCACACAAACCCGCTTACAACTGCTTAAAAGTGCCTTAGTCACTCTATGGCAGGGCCCTTGTTCTGCTGAGCAGCAAAAGAAAAAAACCTCTGCCAGTCTCAAACCCCAGACCATTGACACAATAGACTGCATGAATTACCACTAAGCCACAGCAGATATATAAATAACTTGGTTCTGAAATAAATGTATCATGCATTACAATGAGGGGATGTAAATGGAAATTAGGAATGGTATAACACAAATCCTTTTCTGTGGGTCTTTACCAGCAGTGGTTGTGGAATTGCATGACATGACTGTGAAAGGAGAACCAGCCATCCTAGCAGGGAATAATGTTACAGTAGCACCTTACAAACACCACACAGTATCAGACCAGGATTAATACTGGCCACAGGAATAGAGTGCAATAACCACATTTGTATGGCAGTTAATTGTGTAAGTGAGAAAAAAGTATATACTCCCATGTATCCCGTGTTAGCATTTGGAGGGGTGTGTACATGTCTACACTGAGATGTGTGTACTGGAAGCAGCAACATTCAGGTTTCAATACAACATGCATATAACTGTCTACAACCCTAGCATCACATAAGAGACATATAACAACCTTCAGACTGACACAATGGTGTCCAGAGCAAACAAGCATGGGCCCCACCTTGAAAATCTGAAAGGGCTATGCCTACCTAACCTAGCATTTTATAGCAGTGGGCTGCAATCAAAGTGAGTAATGCAATCTCCAAACAGCAGGCTGCATGCAATTACTGAATGGTGGGCAGCAATTGGTGCAGAGGCTGTCACATGCACAAGTGCAGATACCTAGAAAAGAAGGCTGTACCTGCAGTCCACACATGCAATTATATCATTGCAGGTGCTGTAAGCAAGGGCGCCCACAGGCAGGTGCAAGGGGGTGCACTTGCACCCCCCTGGAATCTGCTGACAATTTAATCTTTTAATTAAAAAAAAAAAAAGTTTTTTTTTTTTTTTTAAAGCGTTCTTCTTTAAGAAGTCCAGGCGTGCTGACATCATCGCGTGAAGTTTGCGAGCGGGAACTAATTTAGAGGATGCTGTGAGTGACATCATCACACAGGAGCTGAAACGGATAGTTTATAGGACCTTACTTAGCGAGCGGGAACTGAAACAGAGGGAAGATGGGACCGTTGCGAGCAGGAACCGAAACGGATGGAAGAAACCGAAACGGACGGAAGATGGGACGCTTTAGTGGAGCGGGAACTGAAACGGGCAGCTTTAGTAAGGTAGGTGTGTGTGTTTGTGTGTTTGTGTGTGTGTGTGTGTGTGTGTGTGTGTGTGTGTGTGTGTGTGTGTGTGTGTAAGTAACATTACAAATGCGTAAATCTTTTCATTTGGTGACTATTCACACAGGTAAAAGAAAGATATATATCTCCATTCATTGTTGTTCTTTTTCCATATGTGACTTATATCTGGTGTGCATATCTTTTGGTTTATGTCATATGCAAGTCAGGAACCCAAACATAGTCATATCCTAGACAAGTCATGGAATGGCTTGAGTCTATGAGCCAAATGACATTGAACAAAGGTTGTATACATTTCACAGGAAATGTGAATTTTTGGTATTGCATTTTTTTTGTGAAAACAAAACAAAAAAATCTTACTTTGACCTTACCAGGTTTGGTTTGACATGGCCTTCACATGCCAACAAAGAATACAGCAAGACTGGCACAAATACTGAGTCTAGCTAAAGTCATTTCTGTGTTACACACCATCCAGTATCTTACTATTTTCAACAGACATGGTACCATTACAGGATCTTACGTGGCATTTTCAGTGGCCTGGGGAAACATGAAATTGCTTAGATGGTAGGGAAGCCATATTTGAATTCAGAATGTATTAAAATACTTGTAACCACTTACTTCATATGTGGGGCAAGATGTACCTCCTCTGTAATATGAGTCAGGAGATGTAAAGGCATGGCATATATGGGCATCTATGCACAGTTTGTTCCGCTTGGTGTGCATCTATGTTCATATATATATATATATATATATATATATATATATATATATATATATATATATATATGTGTGTGTGTTTGTGTATCTGAGCCCACACATGTGCACACATGCAAGTTCAACTGCGCGCGCATGTGTGTGTGTGTAATGCCCTAGGAGTTACATGGTGGTGGGTAGAGAATAAGGCTTGAACCCTGTACCGTGGGCCCAAGTGGCAAGAGCCTGAATTCCCTACTCGCCACCATTTGTAAAAATGTTGCAGGTTTTTCCCTCATACTTTTTCTGTTCCTCATAAAATCTGTGGTTTCTGTATTTGTGTTCTTGTTGCCTGACGGCTACATGTTCTCTCGTTTGATTCTTGGCTGCCTGGAGTGTTTCTCCCTGGGCCTCTGCTTAGCTTATTTTCCAAGTCAGACTTTCCTGGTTAACAAATGTTAAAAAAAAAATGGGCACTCATTTCAATATCAGACTTCATATTCTTCAGAAAGTGCATCATGACCAAAGCTTTTATTCTAGCAATGTTTTAAGTGTACAAGATGGATATTTGAAATGTATCCCTGTCTTTGGGACTGTATGGCCCCCCCATTATTGAGAGCTATGGTAAGAACTGAATTCACTGAATATGTTTGGGGGCTGTATTCACCCAGTATTGGCTTTGTTCAGGTATTTATTGGCTTCATCCAGGTTTTGTGCTAAGGTTGAGAGTGCAGTAAGAACTGAATTCACTGAATATGTTTGGGGGCTATATTCCCCCATTACTGGCTTTATCCGGGTGTTTTTTCTAAGAGGTTGAGAGCTATGGTGAGAACTGAATTCACTGAATGTTTGGGGGCTGTATTCACCCATTATTGGCTTTGTTCAGGTATTTTGTGCTAAGAGGTTGACAGCTGTGCTATGGTGAGAACTGAATTCACTAAATGGTAGCCATTTAAGTTTCAGTCTTCCTCTTTCACAAAACAGCTGATTTGGTGTAGTGGTATGTTGCTCTGACTGTTTTGCACAGGGTCCCCTGGGTTCAAGACGTGGCAGTGAAATGTATGGTGGTAACACAGCATTTTATTCTAGCAACTTTCCAACATTATACAAGCAATGTTTAAAATGTGTCCCTGGTTTTGGCCTTTTGTCCCCAATAAATTTTGGCTTTTTCCAGATTTCTTGTGCTGCAAAGTTCAGAGATACAACTGAGTGTCACGTAGATTTTACGAGCTGAGAGCTGCAGGGAAGCAAAAGTTTAGTGCTGCTTATGTTTAGTCTGCGTGCATTGTTAATAGCACAACAGATAGTGTCCTTGCTTTTGATGCTGAAGGCTTTGGGTTCTACTCCCACAGTAGGGGATGGATGCTGCAGTCCTTTTGGTAAAGATACCTAGTAACTATGAACCTGTTATCAGTTTGCTATCCATTCCCTATTGCGGTATTACTAGCTTATCATTTTTTTATTGCATGCAACAAAGGCAATTTATTCTTCAAGGGTAACAGGCACTTTATTTGTAGATTAAACAATGACATATAAAGCAGCAACCTCTTTATTAGTTAGAAATTTCTTTAATGTGGATTTTACTACTTCAGAGATTGTGCATATTTTTTTACTGATACTAGTGGACTATAGAAGCTTAAGTAAACTTTTTATGATGGAAATGTTCTGAATTGGGCAGTTTTGTCAGTGGTGTATGCATTTTGTTTCATTGTTTACTGGAAAAATGTTCAAAACAATAATTTTAAAATGCTCTCTAACAACTGTACTGTATTGTACAAGGAATATAATGTAATACAGTCAGGAAGGTGTATCAAAGAGCATGTGCATGTTATGTTCGAGGGGCCTATGATTTTGAAGACAGTCCAGAGTTAATATTTATCTGCCACGGTAAAAATGTATTTTCTTTGAATGTGGGTTTCAATGCTATTTCAATGCATGTGAGTTTCAAGGGCAGAGAAGTTTTAATGTTAGTCTATTTTCATTGTGAGACTGCATTGCTTTGTTTAACAGATATGTATTAGGGTTTGTGTTGTAAAATGCAAAATAAAACTTTCAAATGAAATCCTCAATCATCGCAGAAGTAAAGCAGTATGCACATTACAGTGTTTATGGTAAATGGAGCAAAATAACCAAGGAATGGGACATTGGAATGGCTGCAGGGGGAGGCTCCAATCGACCATGATTTTGTGAGGGGGGGTAGCAAACTCAGACAGCCCCAATTGAACTATACCTCTCAGTTGTCCATAACTTTGCAGAATTAATAGATATTTGCTCCTTATTTTTGGTTTGTTCCTCATTAATTTGTGGTTTTCTAGCAAATCATTTAGGAATGAAGTCACTAAATGACACACAGTTTCAGACGTCATAACCTTCAGAAAAATGCATGCTAATGCAAGATTGTAAGTTTATACAAGAACAATTTTTAGTAGTGTTTGTATGTTCCCCCAATATATTTGGCCTTGTCCAGATTTCCTGCATTAAGAGGTTGAGCGGTACGTGCAAATCACTGTAGATTAGGAATATCCAAACCTCTCAATTGTCCCCAATTTTGGCTCAAAATGTTGCTCTCCCCTAATAATCCCTACTCCAAAATGGCAATTTTGGAAGAAACTGTGGAGGGTTTACAATTGTATATAACTAATGATCAGAGTTATAGATTACTTTTATTTCAGAAATGCATGTAGATGCTCTTATTTTGTTAGCTGCTCAAGTTAACAATGTTAATACTAAAAAGGTGTCCCTTTTTGACAGGTATTTTTGCATCACATTTTGGTCCGTTTTCATAAACTTGTGGTTTTCTGGCAAATTAGTGGCAAGTCATTAAAGATTGAAGTTAGAAAATAATGGCAGACATTTGAGTTTCAGATTTTATACCCTTCAGAAAATTCGTACTAATGCAAGATCTACTACTGTTCTATTATCTAAGCTAATAAGAGCAATATTTAAAAATTGGCCTTATTTTTGGGCCTGTGTCCCACTTCTAGTTCTATGTATGGCTTTGTCCAGATTTCTTGCTCTGAAGTTGAGAGGTATGAGTGTTAGAGCGATCACTGTCAGCCAGAGACATTTCAAATTATGACATACTTATTGCACCCCACCCTCCATTGTAGTGGCTCTGGATGTGTCCAAGGAAGGCAAAGAGCAGTTATGCAGTGTTAGTGTGCAGAGCATTCCCCCATCCAAGGTAGAGCACAAATACGACTGTGGCTTTTCATCTGTCCTTGATTTTGCAGAATGTTCTGGTTTTCTATCAGATTTTTATACTGTTAATTTATGCTTCTTATTATTCAGGAACTGCATGCTGTCACAGTGCCCTGTTGCTCTGTTTAAGTAGCCATGGTTTAATGAACATCAGGTAAGCTTGTCTGAGATTATAAGATGCAAGTAAGCTTTAGTAAGCATATTGTTAAAGAATTACCAGCATTGAAAGCCTTTTCGTTGTTGCCATGCAGAGAATATTTACATAACTAGATAATGTATAAGCCTTGTGTATTGAAATGCATATGACAGTATTTGTAATAAAAGGACAGGATTACAGTATTTTCAGAAGCTCATTACATTTTATTGGAGACCAGTGTCTTATAGCAGTGTCTGTGTGTTAGTACACATAGTTGGGCGGCTTTAATGGTATATGGCAAATAAGCATTGCTATCTTACTTAAAAGCCAAGCCCTGCAACAACTAGGTAAGCTCCACACTGAAGTCAAAACACAATAGCTCTGGTGGGTAAATGCACTCTGTAGTAATCAAAAAAGGCAAATGTTTGAAATAACTACAGCTTATGTGCAAACACAATAGGTAGTGATGAAACAATGCTCTACTAAAAATGCTTTAATGTTCCACATTGCTGAGCTGCAGATCAGTTATTACTGGCTACCAGGATTTCACCCACTTCAGATCAAGCACGGTGCCGTTCAGTGCAACCTTCCCAGAACTAATTCAAGTCTGACCAGAATTATTTTGTGTGTGTGTGTATGAGGGAGGTAGCATACCCCTCAGCTGTCCAGGTTTTTGCAGAATGTCCAGATATTTGCCCCATATTCCTCCTAAAAAGGATTGAAGTTGCTAAATAATGAGACATTTCAGTTTTAGATGTCATATGCTCTGCTAAAAATGCTTTAATGTTCCACATTGCTGAGCTGCAGATCAGTTATCACTGGCTACCAGGATTTCACCCACTTCAGATCAAGCACGGTGCCGTTCAGTGCAACCTTCCCAGAACTAATTCAAGTCTGACCAGAATTATATTGTGTGTGTGTGTATGAGGGAGGTAGCATACCCCTCAGCTGTCCAGGTTTTTGCAGAATGTCCAGATTTTTGCCCCATATTCCTCCTAAAAGGATTGAAGTTGCTAAATAATGAGACATTTCAGTTTTAGATGTCATATCATTTAGAAAAATGCATACTAACACAAATCCTGTTACTCTTGCAATTTTCTAAGTTTATGAGAGCCATATTTATAATCTGTCCCTATTTATTTTAGGCTTTGTCCAGATTTCTTGCACTAAGGTTGAGGCCTTGAGGGGTATGGTATGTTTGTGAGGGAGAGAGAAAGTGAAATGCCCAAGTTAGTTAGCAGGTGGAATTTATTTTCAAGTGCATTTTCAAGGAACTGTGAGTTTTAAGGGAAGTGAAGTTTACTGCTACTCATGCCAAGTCTATTTACAATGTGCAACTGTTTTGTTTAGCAAATGACATCTCTATTGTGGTATAAAGTTTTAAAGCTATGTTAGTAGCACCACAAGTAGAATACTTGCATCTTAATGTAGAGGCTTGAGGTTCTATTCCTACAGCATGTACATTTGTATGCTGCAGTCCTGAGGATGTTCTCCTTTGGATGAGATGCCTAATAACTATGAACCTGTTTTTCAGCTTGCCATCCATTTTCTATTGCAATATATCAGCTTACCATTTTTTTAATTTAATATAGGCAATTTATTCTTTGACGGCAGCAGGCACTGAATTTGTAGATGAAACACTGAAATATACAGTTGTTTTCTAGCAACAACATCTTCATTAGTTTCATATATCTTTAATGTGGAATTATTCAGATTACTTTTACTTTGGCAGAGACACTCAAACAAGTGTTGCTGTATAATACAAGGGATATAATTCAATTATATATTATAATTAATACAATCAGGTAAATCAAAACTTTTGCATGGCCCTAACAGTGTGCAAGGAACCTATTGCTTGAAAACAGTTCAAAGGTAAATAACCTGCCACTGGCCAGATGCATTTTCTTTGAATGTGGGTTTCAATGCTGTTTCATTGAATGAGTTTCAAAAGTAGAGAAGCTTTAATGCCAAGTCTGTTTTTATTGTAAGACTATTGCTTTGCTTAGGTTTAGTAAATGTCTCAGTGTTTGGGCTATAATGTTTGAAATAAAAGTTGTAAATTAAATCCAACTGCCTGTAATCATTGTAGAACTAAAGCATAAAACAGTATGCACACAGATTTGAACAGTGTCTACGGCAAATGGGGACAAATAGCCAAGTAATGGGACACTGGAATGGCTGTGTGGGCGGGGCTTGGGGTGGGTGGACTTGGGCGGGGCTGTGTTGGCAGGGGGCGGGGAGAGCTATGTGGGTGGGGCTCTGGGTTTGCACCCCCCTGCAAAAAATCCTGCGGGCTCCCTTGGCTGTAAGATAAAGAATGAAAGAGAGAGAGAGAGAGAGAGAGAGAGAGAGAGACGGACACAGACACAGACACAGACTGAGACAGAGACAGAACAGAGTGAGAAACAGAGACAGAACATTGAATAGAGGGCAAAAACAAAAACAAAAAAAACACCAATAAAAAAAAAACTAGAAAACCGTAACACACGGAGCAGGGAAATACTAAGGTAAGGTATGTAACTCACATGTATGTGTTGGCATGTTGTAGATGTTCCTGAAGAGTACTCTACACACTGCAAATCATCCATGTGTGGCAGCAGTATGTATATATCTGTATCTGTACATGTGCATAGGGCAAGGGACATACTGCAACTGTTAGTGAAGGGTGGACAGATATCTGTCAGTGAAGGTTGATATGTGCATATATCCATGTAGGTCGTAGTGTGTGGCTTAGAAAACAGCATGCAGTGCACAGGAGCGGCCATAGGTCAACTGGTGCCCTAGGCAAAAGGGCTCCACGGCACCCCTACCACACTTTCTGGTGTCTCCATCCTTGTCTTACTACACCACATAAATAGTGGAAAAGCGCCCCTGCTAGAGCGGCGCCCTAGGCAGCCGCCCAGTTGGCCTATGCCTAAGGCCAGCTCTGGTAGTGTTGATATATGTCATGTGGTGGTTAAATGCTGTGGGACAGATTTTTCAGATCTGCTGTGTTACAGCCAGTGAGGCCTGCCAATGCTACAAGGGCTGCAGACACCCATATGCATTCTGCACAACACTGTGCAATTTAATCACATACCTGTACATCCCACAACTGTCGCATAAGTGATATCCCCACCATGAAAGGTGGACTGTACATGTGCCTATATGTACATCCATGTGTACAGCAATGGATGTGTACATGTATGTGTAGAGATATGCATGTATATATATATATATATATATATATATATATATATATATATATATATATATATATATACATATATATATATATATATATCTACATATATATATATATATATATATATATATATATATATATATATATATATATATATATATATATATATATATATATATACATATAGAGTGAGAGAGAGAGAGAGACAGAGAGACACGGGTTCATATGTACCGAAACAGGTGTATGGTGACCAAGGCATGGACTGTAGACAAGTGTTTATACTGCACATTCCACCTTCCCAAAACAGTGTACCCATTAACTACCACATAGGTAGAGATCTACTTAACAATGAAGGTGTGATAAGGGAACATGGGACACAGGTGGACAGTAGCCTCCGCTTTGATGAAGACAGTGCCACACTACACCTGTAATATGTCTGTGTGGTATGTGTCATGACAACAGGTGTGTCAGCTATGGAAGTATAGGGTAGAGTTCCCCTCTACTCATCACAATGCCCTGTGTGGTATGTACTTCACATGACAACTACACCAGGTGAACAGGCCACAGACAGACCCCCCAGAGGGTAATACTGGCTGCAAACAGATGTCCTATGCAGACTGACTCACAAAACCACAACTACACTGTATTGCATACTGGCCACACAGAGGTGACCTCTGCTGGACATACAGAGGTATGTCACACCCATATCTGAGTGACAACCACCATGGCAACATATCACAATCCCTCCGGGATACACGCTCTAGGGCCCTAAACCTTGTCAGGTCACTAAACGGCACATGCTGGAGGGATAGGTTCCCATCTCAGAGATATGCCATACACCAGAATAGACCACATAGTAATAGCAATCAAGGCTCCTCCTTAGCAGGTGTTATAAATACCCCTGATGATTGTGTAGGAGATTGGTAATACACTCCAGGAAACACCTCTGTGGTTCAGGTTGGCAGGGGCAGGTGAAATCAAAGTACATGTGTGTCAAAGGTCAGGGTAGCATATGGCTAGCCTGCCATAGGCCCTAGGGCCAATAGCATATCACCTACCTATGATACTATGCACTCACACATGTACGTAATGCAATAGCTGTTATGTGAGGTTGCATAAGTGTAACACTGAATGTGTGCAAGGTCTGTAAAGGTGTGATAGCTTAGTGTGATGTTATATCTGACATGGTAGTGCCTATCCTAGCTGTGAGGACAGCAACTGATGTGTAATGTACTGTTAGGCAGACATAGTAGTACGGCAGATGATGTGGCGAATTTGATGTCTCATTGTAGGCTAAAGCAATACACGTATGCTTAGTGAGTAGTACTGCTGGTGAATCCATCACCAATATGAACTGTAGTACTACCTGAAGCTGTAGGCCTAAACAGCACAGTATGGTGTGTGTTCACATTGCTTGCAAACACTGTCATGTGTGTTTCCTGTAATCTCCACAGAGGACAGAATGCAGACATAAGGGTGTGTAAGTAGTGGCACACAGTACTGTATGGTACACAGGTAATGATCATCTGTGTTGGCATACAGTGGTACATTGTATGTTTGCCTGGTGTGTGTGTGTGTGATTATGCCTGTACAATGGCTGCAATCATATGTGTGTTACAGGGTTAATGTGTGTATCCAGCAACATATATAGTCTGTTACAGCAGTATGCCACCTACAGTAACAACTGGACACATCTGTTAGGCAGGGCTATGGCATCAATGACTAGGGTGGTTGATTGGTACTACTGTACCTGTACTATACATCCATTGCAATGGATGACATCTCTGTTCGTGCATCGGTGTGATATACACCCCTGTCTTGAGGTTGTGCAATGTATCACAAACAGTGTGTCGGGTACTGTTGTATAGTGGTGTGATATATAGAGTCTGCCAGGCAGTGTTAGTTAGTTGTGGCCTGAGAACCAATAAGTGGTATTGAATGTGTGCAACCTCTAACAGACAATAGGATGGTATATATGGTAGTAAAGTGATATCTGTGGGTAAAGGTGTAAAGTGTGACACAAGACACTCTCACACATATTGTTCATATCTTTTTCATCCAGATGGCCCACCACCGCAACCCAACATATACAGCAGACGAGGAAGAGGTGATACTCAACAGCCTATTGCAGTGGTACACAATGCTCTGCTCCAGAAGCAGCCAGCACCAGCAGGAGCGGACTGCACTGTGGCAGGAACTTGTTAGTCGGGTAAATGACATAGGCATGCATAACCGGACATATGAGCTGGTACGCCATCACTGCAGTGATTTTAATTAGACAAGTCCGGTGGCGTGTGTCTGATATCCAAAGACAGCAGCTTGCCACAGGTGGAGGGGTGGCCATTCATCCTCCCCTCACCAGAGTGGAGGAGCTGCTCCTAAACATGGTGGCTCCTGAACAACAGCTACAGTAATCACTGACATGTGTTATAATGGAGGCCGGAGCCACCCAGCACATCCACCTGGAGCAAGCAGGTAACATGCCCAATCTGTAGACTACAGCTAACTGTATTGTTAGATTATGTGTACATGAGATGTGTACTGTGTGTTTGGCAGTTCAGTTGCCTAGTGTTGTGCAATATGGATAGTTTGAATGATATCCCTATACCTATGACTGTTGATTGTTGTTGTACTGCAGTTTAGCATACCCACTGTAGCAATGCCACAGTTGTGGCCACTGACAAACCCTCCCATATTCTCGTAAGTCCCTCTGGGATGACAGCAGGGCAGCCGATCCATGCTGGTGAGTGTGTTATACCTGCAATGTTGGTAATGAAATATGCATGTCATAGGTGAGGTGTAGGCCATGTACATGTAACATACTGTTAAATAAAAACAAATTAGGACAACACAAAAGGCTCAGATGCAAAAACTTTACTAGTGTACACCAGGAGGCAAAAGACCATACAATACAAGTATAGAATTCTGTCTGGCATGATACAGGAAATACTCTTCATTTTATACACTATACATTCAAGCTGTGCCCACCTTACTGACGTGGTCAGTCACAGGGCACCTACATCACTATGGTCTACAATATTCTATTCATAAGAAAATGCTGATGTTATATTTTTAAAAAGTTTTCCCATGAGAATAATACAGCCTTGCAAAGCACCTGGTCAGTTATAATGTCTTTCTGTAAATGTTATTCTTTCAAGGTTTCAGTCCTGCTCGAATACAATAGTCAGTTCAGTCTTGTAATACACTTCTTTGTTCTTCTCGCAACATTACTTTTAGCAGCTGTGCTGATAATATTCACAAGGCCAACTATCTCAGAGGAAGGAAGAAAAGATTCAATGCGTTATACATTCATTTTCCTGACCCAGCAGATAATCATTAGTGAAAAACATAAGCTTGCTGAGCTGGCTACTGCCAGGGTCAGAGTTCAATCACACTGCAGCTCCAAAGCTTCAAGTAATTACATGTACGATCATTCTTACTGCCATATTGTAAAATAGAATAAAATGCATTACATACTATTTGCTTTTAAACTAGCACTTTATATATGTTTAAGTACACATTTTTCTAACATTTTCCCTCCTTTTAATACTTTTTATTCTATTCAGAAACATAAACAATAACATATCATTCCCTATCCTTCTCCTTTAAGGACTTTCAACTAGGCAAGTCATTTGTTTTATATTTCGGAAAGAATTTCATTTGGAACCAATAGGTCCAACTCAATGTCTTGGTACATAGTTTCAGTTACAGATATATCAACAAATTCTCTGACTAATCTTTTCATACAGGAAATCCCACAACAGACACATGCTCCTAATAAGAGCAAGACAACACAAATAGCAATCAAGATATTCATTAGGATTGAACCCCACCCACCAAATAGATTCTGGAAAAAGTTCGTCAGTGGGTTTGGGCCTGGTTCAGTCATGGCCGATACCTGCTGTATTACCTCTAGGTGGTCATTGATCTCATGCTTATTATCTGGTATAAACGCACAGCATTCTTCTTTGATAAGTGTGCACGTACCACCTCTCGCTGCTAGGGTGAAGTCAAGAGTCATTAGGTTTTGTAGCACAACAGTTCTCATTGCATTCATTTCATCAGTCACGAGTTCGAGAGCAGAAAAAGTTGCATTACTCATTACTTCAAGAAGCTTTGACAATTTTCTCAGCTCCCAGATCGATTTGACTGCTCCATAGGCTGGGAATATTCCAGCCCAGGATATAACACTGTCACTCAAGTCCATATGAGTCAATTTTTTTTATCTTTCACGGATGGATGATCCTTCCAGCCAGCTTCGATCTTACCCACTGGATTAGCAGGTTTCTCGACTGAATTCCCAGTTTTTCGAGCTACATCTCTCACGTTTCGTATCTTACCTAGAGGTAATTCTGCAGTATGCCTTATAGCTGGAACCAGATAACCCAAAAAACAACTGCCGGACCAATTCTCAGGTAGCCATTTGTATGCTTTTTTCCCACAAACAAAATAACAATTTTCTACTTTAGTACTGATGCGGGTTAACTCTGAATGAAACATTTTCTTGTCTATGACAGACAACTGTTTATGCAATTCAGGATTTTTCTGCACATCTTTTATGGTTGTTCTCATTAATTTCAAATATGAATCATAATTTGTGCTACAACTAGTACTTTTATCTTTAGCCTTAATATAGCATTTATAAGATACAGTTATGTTACAGTTACTCCAACCAACTTGGAGTGTATCATTTTTATAGAAACAAACAATTCCTCTTTGTGTAATAGGCAAATATAATGCAATTTTGTCCTGTGATCTCACAGAACCTGTATCAAAAAGTAAGTTCTCCCAAGTCTCATTTATCCCCAAAGGGACAGCGGACATTAACAGTCCTCCATATGCTGTTGGTATAGCAGTACAAACCCAGCAATTTGAAACGTTCATAGTCTCTACATATACATGCTTCATAGCTAGGTATGTGTCAAAGTTTGGATGCCAGTCTATAGAAAGTTCATTACGTTTCACCACTTTCATTTGCGCGGTTATATGCAGGAAAAACCACAACAAAAGGAAAGTTACCACAATCATAGTCAATAGATGTATAGTTAGCAAGATGGTTAAACAATATCTTCGGGGTTGGTTTGTATTTTTACTCATTTTTCTCTTGGCCATCCTGCCTTTATGGTGTATCAGTCACAAAATGTTTATCAAGCTGAAAGTTCTTTACCGGTTTACAGTGCGTCAGGTGGACCCAGGATGACCTCTCAGCAACTTTGACTGCAGTAGGCGTCACCAACAGTACCTGGTATGGACCTTCCCACTTTGGACTTGTCCAATTTTTCTTCTTCACGACCTTCAGCCAAACCCAGGACCCAGGGGTCAGCACCGCTTCCGGTCTCATTTGTTCTTTATCTGAAAAAGAGTTCAACTGCAAAACAGTCTTATTTGTTAACAATTTCTTCATATGACTAGCTAATGAGCTGTCAGCCTCCAACTCTGCAGGCATGAGAGCTTTCCACTGTGGCACATAATATGCCCTTCCAAATATCACTTCAAAGGGGGTCAAACCCTTTACATTTGGAACTGTTCTCATGCTCAGCAGTGCCAAAGGCAAACAGCAAATCCAATTCTTCTGTGTCTCACTCATCAATTTTCTTAACTTATTCTTTAAAACTCCATTGTACCTTTCCACCAGTCCTGCAGACTATGGGTGGTAAGCACAATGATTCTTCAAGGAGATCCCAAAGAATTTCCCAAGTTGCTGGATTGTCTGGTTGACAAAGTGTGTTCCATTGTCACTATAGATTCTCTCCGGTATGCCAAATCTAGGAATTATTTCTTTTATCAGGGCTTTTGCCACTGTCGCTGCATCTGGATTTTTGGTTGGAAAAGCTTCTACCCATTTGGAAAACATATCTATAATCGCTAAACAGTATTTTTTCCCTTCACATTTACTCAGTTCTATGAAATCCATACAGATAGTATGGAACGGATATGGTGGTATAGGAAAACTCCCTTGCTTGGGTTTGAATGCTCCTTGTGCATGATGTTTATTACAAATATGACATGCTGCACAAAATTTTTGTGTGAAGTTCGTGAACCCGTATGTTTGGAATACTCGATTTACTAACTGTACCATCCCCCCTGTTGAGACATGGCTCTGCCCATGGCTCAACAAAGCTGCATATCTAAATAAATTAGACGGCAATATTGGCTTTTTCTCTTTGGAGATGTACAGTCCATTTTCGAGGATTGCACCTCGTCTTTCCCATTTCTGTTTCTCAGCTCTTGTAGTTAATGTCTGCATTGTTTTCAACATTTCTAAATCTAAAATCTCAGAGGGTTGTAATTCCTCATTCAAAAGTAAAGTTTCTGAGTCTGAAGCTGCTTGCTTTGCAGCTGCATCAGCTCGTGCATTACCTTTTGAAATCGAATCCTGTTGTTTTGTATGAGCTACACATTTACAAATAGCTACTTTGGTAGGTAGCTGAATGGAATCTAATAAGTTCAAAATAAGTTGCGCATGATTAATCGGTTTACCGGTAGATGTTATCATTCCCCTATTCTTCCATTGTTGCGCAAAAACATGCACTGTAGAGAAAGCATACTGACTATCAGTATATATGTTCACACATTTGTCTTTCGCTAGAGTGCAGGCCCATGTCAAAGCTATCAATTCTGCTGCTTGAGCAGTCAGGTTATGCTGTAACGGTTGGGCTTCTAAAATCCCTGTATCTGTGACTACTGCATACCCTACTAGATTCTTCCCTGTAGGACCCTTTCTGCATGAACCGTCCACATAAAATGTCACCTCGGCATCATCCAAGGGCATATCAGTGAGATCTTGTCTGGGCAAAGTTATTTGCTCAATTTCCTGCAGGCAACTGTGTGGTGTGCCCTCCACAGGAGTCGGAAGTAACGTTGATGGATTTAATGTTGTACAACGTTCAATTACCATATGAGGTTGGCTCAGCAGTATGGTCATACATGAAAGATGTCTAGCAAGAGATAGATATGCTATTTTTTCTTGTAGTAAAATTATCGCAACTGCATGAGGCACTCTCAATGTGAGAGGGTGGAATAATACCACAGAGGCCGAAGCCTGTACTGCCATTGCAGCTGCGACTACTGCTTGTACACAGTGAGGCAATGATCGTGCCACTGGGTCTAACTGTGAGGAATAGTAAGCTATGGGGCATTGTTTACTCCCATGCTGTTGCGTCAGAACTGACGTCATGTATCCCTGTTTACAGTCTACGGTTTGAAAAAATCTTTTGTGGTAATTCGGAAGTCCTAAAACTAATGATGAAGCTATCAATTGTTTTAGTCTGCAGAAAGCTGTTTCTGCTTCAGATGTCCATTGTAATACATCTTGTGCTGCCATTGGTGTTTTATATATTAAATCAGCCAATGGAGCAGATTCTAAAGCATAGTTCGATATCCAACTTCGACAAAAATTAGTCGTTCCCAAGAAGGACATCATTTCCTTCTTGGTTGTTGGTTTAGGTGCCTGTAAAATCACTGTTTTTCTATCTTCGTCTAGTACTCTACCTTCTTTGGATATTACATATCCTAGGTATCTAACCTGTTTTCTCCAAAGTTGTAACTTACTTTTGTTTACTTTGTGTCCTTGTGCTGCTAAAAATTTCAATAATGCTATTGTATCATCCCTGCATTGCTGCTGGGTGGGGGCTGCTAGCAAGATGTCGTCTACATAAAGTAGAATCTGACTGCCCCCTGGTGGAGTAAATCCTGCCAGGTTGCTAGCCATTTCTTGTGCAAATATCATTGGACTTTCACAATATCCCTGCGGTAGCCGAATATAGGTATATCTTTTACCTTGAAATGTAAATGCAAACCAATACTGGCTATCAGGATGTATAGGTATTGAAAAGAAAGCATTGTTTATATCTACCACAGTAAAATATTTTTGTTGTGGTTTCAAATCGTTCAACAAAGTGTGTGGATCTGGCACCGTAGGTGCTCTGGGTATTATTGCATTGTTTATGGCTTGTAAATCCTGTACCATCCGCCATTCCCCGTTTGCTTTTTTAACAGGAAATAGAGGGGTATTACATGGTGAATCGAGAGATTCTACCAGTACTCCTTCCTTGAGTAATGCAGCTATTATAGGCTTGATTCCCTGCTCTGCATCCTTCCTCAAGGGGCATTGTCTTTTTTGTGGTCTAAATGCTGATTTTGGTGTAATGGTTACTGGGCCTGCTGTTCGAATAAGTCCTACATCTGATTTTCCTGTCGACCAAAGAATGCTTGGTATATCGCACAGGGCTTTTTCTTCTTCTTCTAATAAGAATGCTAATCAGCTGTCTTCACTATGTTGTAAGTGTACAGCTGGACGTGTCTGTGTGAGCCAATTCAGTTTCTGTTTCTGTACTCCCTGTTCTAACAATTCTGAATCAGTTTGCTTTTCCCATTTTGTTACTTTTTCTCCTAAATCTGCCCACCTCACAGCTTTGTTTTTTGTCAAGCTGACATGTGGCAGTCTATTGGATTTGTACAATTTCATAAATTCCTGAGGTAATGAACAGCTTACTACACTGTTTCCCTCAGCATCCCAATATAAAGTTCGTAACACTAATCTGTTAGCAGGATTTTTGAACAATTCTTGCTCATATTCCTTATCTGGTCCTGGCATACTACAGTAGTATAGAGTACAATGTAACAAATGCTGTTGATCAGTGTCAAGGGAGGGGACCTTACTGATGGCTACGTTCATCAGTTCCTCGGTTACTGCCCCTGGACCAGTCGTAACTAGATCCTGGCTGTACCAGTAAAAAGCTTCACCCTCCGATTGCACCACAAAAGTATCCATTTGTCTTTGTGCTTCCATACCCTGCATAGTAGGAAGTACTGCTATGCCAAATATCTGCATAAGGTCTCTTCCCAGTAAGTTTACTGGACATTTTTCAGAAACTACAATTTTACTTTTCTGAGTCATACCTGAAACTGGGTCAGTTATTGCTATATCATGGGAGAGTGGCTCCCTATATAGCTGTCCATTTGCTGCTTTCACTAGTATATAGTCAGGTGATTCAGAATGCTCTGGTAACTTTGAAGGGTGTATCAAAGTTCGAGACGCTCCTGAGTCACACAAGAATTTCACTTCCCTACCTTCCACCAGAAGTGTCACTTCCGGTTTTGTGTCTGCCAAATAGAGCTCTAAGCTCAATAATGCTAAATCTAAAACTTCACCTTCTTCATCCTCTTCATCTGCTTGCACTTCCTCTGTTTCTTCCACTTCATTTACATTTATCTTTTGTTTGTTAACCTTTCCTGATGATTTTTGATTGTCATCACTATCATATAGTCAGTCCTCATCACCTTTATCTTTATCTTCTGTAGTCGCCTTTTTATTTAGCCTGCAATCCCTTGCTAAATGTCCTTTTTTACCGCACTTAAAGCACTCACCTTTCTTTTCTCTCTCTTCAAAATCCTCTGACTTTTTGTCAGATTGTTTATTACTCTGGGTATTTTTCCTACCCTTTTTACCTCCCTGCACAATGAAGACTTCTGCTCCGTCTTCCGCTGTGAAGACCTGTGTCTTCTTTTTCTTTTTACTATTAAAGTGTCTTTCAGCATGTCTAGCATACTCAAGTAAGGCTTGTAGCCTACTTGCTCGGTGATCTATCATATGCTTTGTAATAAAGCTACTGATAGGGGCAATGCAACCTTTCAAAAATGCATTTTTCAGTTGCTGTTCATATGCGCTATCATTCGTCTGACTTTCAGGAATAGTCATACCACTATGGTTATTGAAACATTCCAATAATCTACCATAGTACCCATCTACAGTTTCATTATCTTGTTGTATGCATTGATTAATGCAAGTCCAATCTGCTCTAGGTTTCCATTTCTCAGAGATTCGGTCTGTAAGACCTTTCAATCTGGTGTCTAATTCTGCGTCACTATGTAGGAGTGGCTTAAGTTGTGCGTCACGAGCATTCCAGGTGCCACAAATCATGTGCCAGTCTGGACCTATAATTTGTCTAACTACCTTTTCTACTTCTTCCCCATTTAAATGGTAACTTAGTCTCATACCTTGTAAATCTTGTATAAACTTTTTATGATTAATTTTCGGGTGAGGGATTCCCTCTGTAGCTTTCTGAATGTCTTCCGGTGTCCATGGTCTATACACCAGGAGAGTTGGGTCCTGCCCTTCCTGTCCTGCCTGAGGGTTTGGTACCTCGATTAATGGACAGATTTCTTCACTCTCTTCTAGTGAGTCTCTCCCTATTTGATATAAATCTGTGTCCCTAAGTGTCTTACTTGTCCGGGACCTGGTTTCAATAGGTTCTCTAATAAACGGTTTTAATGCCCCTGCAACTTCAGGATAACGAGGAGGTGGACTAGCCTGTCCTCCTGCTTCATATCCTAAAAAGGGTATTGGAGGGGGCGGAGGGGGAGGGGCCATCACTATTACTGTATTATTTTCCTCTTTGTCTAAAAATAATGCTTTCGCATTCTTAAGTTTCTGTTCCCTTCGGTTTACTTCCTCAATCCACCTGTGTGCTTGAGGAATGCCTAATTGTCGTTGTTTCTTTGCCTGACCTTCTGCATCAGATTTAAGCTGTTTTAAAAGTTTAACTAACGAAATTTTATTTAATTTACCGTCAAATTCGTATTTATTAACCCATTTTGTATAATATCTTATATTATCTGCTCGTTGTAACTGCATATATTTTGCGTCATCAGTTAGGGGCGGATTTCGTGATTTTTTTAGTGCACTGATTTCCCATATCAAAAGAAAATTGTTACGTAACCCTTTTTCTTACCACGTGGTATCTTAGTTTCTTACACAGTTTATCTAGAATAACTGCCTACCTTATTCTGTTTCCCTGATCTATGACAAAATATACAGTAATTCCTTATGTCCCTGATCTGTACAACAAATCTATGACAATAACATTTACTGTAACCTAGTCCCTGATCTAAAACAGAAAAAAGGCAAATCTTCCTATCTGGGCCTCTTGGGTCCACTAGTTCGAGACCGCTCTTCGGCCACAGATCAGAAAAGTGGCCAGCCTCTCAAGACGACAATTCAGTCGGAGGACTTTGTGCTTCAAGAAGAACCGTTTCGGTAGCTTCTCCTGCGCAGTATTCGACCACCGATACACTTCTGATCTGTAGCTGTCGAGGGCTTCCGGTCAAACGTAGGACCAAACTGTTAAATAAAAACAAATTAGGACAACACAAAAGGCTCAGATGCAAAAACATTACTAGTGTACACCAGGAGGCAAAAGACCATACAATACAAGTATAGAATTCTGTCTGGCATGATACAGGAAATACTCTTCATTTTATACACTATACATTCAAGCTGTGCCCACCTTACTGACTTGGTCAGTCACAGGGCACCTACATCACTATGGTCTACAATATTCTATTCATAAGAAAATGCTGATGTTATATTTTTAAAAAGTTTTTCCATGAGAATAATACAGCCTTGCAAAGCACCTGGTCAGTTATAATGTCTTTCTGTAAATGTTATTCTTTCAAGGTTTCAGTCCTGCTCGAATTCAATAGTCAGTTCAGTCTTGTAATACACTTCTTTGTTCTTCTCGCAACATTACTTTTAGCAGCTGTGCTGATAATATTCACAAGGCCAACTATCTCAGAGGAAGGAAGAAAAGATTCAATGCGTTATACATTCATTTTCCTGACCCAGCAGATAATCATTAGTGAAAAACATAAGCTTGCTGAGCTGGCTACTGCCAGGGTCAGAGTTCAATCACACTGCAGCTCCAAAGCTTCAAGTAATTACATGTAAGATAATTCTTACTGCCATATTGTAAAATAGAATAAAATGCATTACATACTATTTGCTTTTAAACTAGCACTTTATATATGTTTAAGTACACATTTTTCTAACACATACCTACGCATAATGCATGCCGTGCATGTTTGCTGTGAGATGTTGCACAGCTCAGTAATGTCAGTAGCTGCCTCACTGACATGCAATACACAGAGCATGACACACAGTTGTGGCAACCCCGTACTGCACATTGGATAGGCATAGTTGCAACACCTGTAAACAACATAACACATTTATCACATGCAGTACACAAAGTCATGCTACATATGGCATAACCACACACCCGCTGTAAGGTCACACTTCAGTATCCCACGTGTCATCCACACACACATGATGTACCTCAGGGGTAGAGGCCCATCATGGGGCTGTGCAACACCCTTCAACACATAACACAGTCATGTGAGGCAATGCTCCCTACTGAGCACCTCATACACCCATGTACAAAGTGGCTGTGTAATAGTGAACGTATCCATGGCACTGCATTTCAGGTACAGCATGCTAGGCAGTGGTCTGTCACACAGTAGTAGCCGTGAGTGACCACAAGATGCATGATGATGATGATGATGATGGCACATGGTACTACACCCCATCTGGTTACAGTGACCACAGTACTACACATAGCAGTCGTTGCTGTGCACCTCATTGTTCTGTGTGTGCAAGCATATACACACCATGCATAGCATGTTGTGTGTGTGCTTACATATGCTAGTATACACATTCTGCACATCAGTCGCCATCTGCACAGAGAGTCACATATATGTCCTGGAATGCTATTGGGTGTATAGGTCACATGACACACATTGGGTATGTGTGGTGTTTAATGTTGCAGTCATGTAGCATGCCATGTCGTGGCTGGCACTGACATATCTGCAATATGTCCCACACTCACCATAACCACTGTACAATGTCCATGTCGAGCACTGGGATTCCTTCACATCTACATGCACCACTCATCCCATGTCTGTACATTGCAGGCATTCGCTACACCTATGCCCACTATTATGTGCTATGGACACAGACACTGTCATCAGACATGGCAATCTATGTGTCACACAGATACATGCAGCCATGGTATGTATACCATTGAGTGATGGTGCACATGACATTGCAGAGCAGATAATACTTGCACAGCAATGTTGTGTCCATGTACACACTCTGTTCCAGGGTGTACCCAATCACTGAACAACTACACACATGCATCAGAGCCATGTATAATGTCATTAGATAGGGCTGTCTACACTTGCACCGCATGGTCTTCAGCAACACATATTCTGCATGCTGACACGTGTGTGGTGACTGTTTGCCTTGTGATACTGTCTCCCACCATCACCCACTATTGTGTATGTGTTGGATTGCTGGTGTGTGTGTGTGTGTGTGTGTGTGTGTGTGTGTGTGTGTGTGTGTGTGTGTGTATGTGCTGTGGTGAGCAGTGTATTTATGTGCATGTGTGCATGTGTTCATGTGTGCATGTGTGCATGTGTTCATGTGTGCATGTGTGCATGTGTGCATGTGTTCATGTGTTCATGTGTGCATGTGTTCATGTGTGCATGTGTGCACGTGTTCATGTGTTCATATGTTCATGTGTGCATGTGTGCATGTGTGCATGTGTTCATGTGTTCATGTGTGCATGTGTTCATGTGTTCATGTGTGCATGTGTGCATGTGTTCATGTGTGCATGTGTTCATGTGTTCATGTGTTCATATGTTCATGTGTGCATGTGTGCATGTGTTCATGTGTTCATGTGTGCATGTGTTCATGTGTGCATGTTTGCATGTGTTTATGTGTTCATGTGTGCATGAGTTCATGTGTGCATGTGTTCATGTGTTCATGTGTTCATGTGTTCATGTGTGCTAACATCACGTACAGATTGTAAAGTGTGTTTCCTGTCTTCCTTCCACAGGTGCTGAGTTAGGGGTGGCTGAATGCAGCAGGGAACCTGATGTCACTGCCACTGATAGTGGAGATGATGAGACATATATTGTGGCATAGGAAGGTCTGACAGGGTCTGTCGTTGGTCCACCAATCAACACTACACAGTGGTCAACCCCATTTATGCGCACACGAATACTGCCAATACATCCCTCGTCACCAATGGCCTTAGCTGAGGGACAGCATACAGTTGTCATTGACCAGGAGAGTGTGGTACCTATGGCACGTGCATCCCCTCACAGCTGCCGTAGCCGGATTACTGGAATGGTACCACATAGGCGGATGTCCAGGGATTCTCGAGGGAGCACCACTGGTCATATTGCCTCTGGCAGATGTGCCCCACAGAGGTATTACAACCTCCAGTATGTTCCGGACTGTAATGCAGGCACAGGCACGTATGGAATGGTACACCCAACAGGGACTAAGAGTGCAGAGGGCCCATTACACTGCCATCAATTACAGCATCCGTGACCTTGCCGGTGCCATCCGGAATTACACTGAGGTCATTGATAGCCATTGGAGGGAGACATTAGATGTCCTCCATGATGTGTTAGCCATGAGCCAGGACCATGCAGGATGGATGGGAAGCCGATTCAGATGCATGCCAGCAACAGCATCAGCTGGCAGTCGTAGCGGATGGACCATGGATCACAGCCGCTCCTGTAGTGGCAGTACCAGCCCTAGCAATGCTGGGGCTGGCCTGTCCATTGACCCTTCTACTAGACCAAGTGCATGTGGCACTGGTCAGTCCCAGCAGGGACATGTGTTCAGTCATCATACCTCTGCCTCTGATGACAGCACCCAGTCAGGGTTGATACCCGATACTGCCCGTAGCACCCCTGATAGGCACAGATACCATGTCTGTGGCTGGAGACAGTGATCTGTACAGCCTAGCAGGTACAGTCTGTGGCTGTCCCACAACCACTGGTATATGGCAGCCACATGGTGGAGTTGTGTGCATGCAAACACACACACATTTACCATACAACTAGGGCGCACACATACACACATACACACACACACATTACATCAACATTGGCCCATGCAGTACTGCTGTCCCACACACATGCACACAGAGACATTCTGATTGTATGGGTCAATGTTGGGCTCTGGCAAACCTACAACATACCCTGTGCATATGATGACACTTGTGCCACCTCCTGTCATCTATAACATTGATGCAGGAACAGGCTAACATGGTTCTGATGCACAGGGTGACATTATAGCAGTGTAGCAATAGTAGCAAGTTGACAACAGGAAAGTGTAATGATATCCTTGTAGGTATACCTGAGCAGGCATTATGCATCACAGCTGTATAGTCATTGTAGCATTGTTTACACCAGTGTTAGTCCTGAGTATGTAATGTCCACCCATGTGCCACTTGGCTGAAGTGTACAGTGTTGCCAGCATGTGTTAGTGAGTGGACAGTACATGTGTGATGTGTGCATTACAAATTAGTGGGTGTACATCTGTGAACTGTCTGCATGTACGTGCATAGTGGACATGTGGGATGTGCGACATACCCTGTTCTACACATTGTTAACATCTCATGGTATCTTTCAATGGCCAGTATGCATTCTACTACAGATATGTACTAACATGGGTACACATGTGTGTATAACATGGGTTGGCACTATGCTGTGGGTGATACTGTTGATATCTGTCAATGATCTGCAGTCTGGTAGTATACACCATCTCAACAGCATGACTATAACCAATCATTAGATGATGTCCTGACAAATGACTCACAGTTGTAGGGAACTCAGTAACAGTTGGATCCTTCCAGTACTATACAATAACAGTAACCAGTGGTATTGACCACCACACATTCCTGGGACCACACCTGTGTGGCATATAGCCCTCTTAGGTACATGCAAATACACTAGGGATATGTCCATCAACATCTGGAAATGCATGCATTGGCCTACACTGCATTCCCTGGATGGGACGCATATCCTACACAAGGATATCACGCAGACAGATATCTGCTGTCCAATATATGCTGTATAGCAGTAAGCAGTCTATGGCATATTCATCCACATTTACTATACATACTATCCCGACAGTACCACCTATGTAGTAGCCCTCAACATGTATGTTGTGTACCAATGTGTACAGACAGACACATGTTATGTCATCTGTCCCTTGGTATCCACATATCCATAGGTATTGTGGGGTCCCTCGGTGTTTCACATAACACATTAGGGGCCTGCATGCATATCCACAGGGCTGGTGTACACCTATAATGACTGTCCGTTATTGCCAGTTGTTGTTGTGTATGAACATGTCTGACATATACCCCGGCAATTACCCTCACTCACAGTACTCTATAGTACATGTCATGGGTGTGTGTGGCAGAGATGTCCTTGGGCACGGATCACTACATTGGCCAGGCTTGACACAGACATTCATATGTGACCTATGATTTGTGAAGCAGTGGCACAATCTGTCGAAGGTTACAGATGTATTCATGTCGTATGCAGGCTTCACACCTATGTACTGATTGAGGTCACATGTACACATATTTATTTGACACGCAGATACCCGGTGTTGTGCAATGCACATACTGTTTGAAACATATGTCATACCATAGTAAAAGCAAAACCCACAGGGCATTGACCACCTGTGGCACACACACACTTGGCGTTTGCAGGGCTCAAACCCCTACCTAACTATGTTATGATACTAGAGAGATACGCATTAACATGGTGCACTATATGCATTACTGGGTGGTTTATGTTCTCCTTGAATATTTGTAGGATGCTGACATCATCAGACTTTCCAAAGAGGGATGTACCTCTTTTAATGTGTTTTCCCAGTCTCCCAAAAGGCTCTCAAAGGAAACCACACACACGCTTGGCTTTGCAGGACTCAAAACCCTACCTAACTATGTTATCATACTAGAGAGATACATATTAACATGGCACGCTGTATGCATTACTGGGTGGTATATACCTCTTTTAATGTGTTTCCCAGTCTCCAAAAATGCTACTCCTCTTAAAGGAAACCACACACATACCACCCCACACACACTTGGCATTTGCAGGATTCAAACCCCTACCTAACTATGTTATGATACTAGAGGGATACACATTAACACGGTGCGCTATATGCTTTATTGGGTGATTTCTTTTCTGGTATATTTGTAGGATGATGACATCATCAGACTGGACATAGTAATGTGTGTACGCATTGTTTTGAAATCTCAGGAATGATCCATGTAGGTTGGCAGGTATCCACAGCTTGTACAGGACCCAGTGAGTCTCACCTTGTGTGATCTATCTGTGGATACATTGACATCCCTTCATGTCAACACATATCTATGCACAGATTTTTGATTTTGTGGATACGACATGTGTCTGTGATGTTGATGAAGAGCTGTTCAAAGTCTATGTGGGACATGTGTAGCTCTGTTCCATTATGTATGTCCTGGGTGGCTGCCTTGCAGACAGTGTAGCATGTTTGGGAACTATGATCTGCACATGAACATACCACAGTTGGTAGGGTTGTGTGTTTGTCGGTTTCCAATAGCTCTGTTTCTCATGTCTGCCATGATGCACTCCATGGCCTTGCAGATCAGACTTTATAGGCTTACTGGACTATACTTCCCATGGTGTGTTGTGCACCCACACATGTGGGGAGTGCCTTATGTTGCTGTAACACATTCGATGGTTCCAGGTCCTGTGGAGTGGGTCTGGCTCAACAGACTGTTCAGGTGCAGGGTCTGTTTGTTCTGTAGTGCATGCATGACACATATTGGGAAACAATGTAATCCAATTGCTGCCATACTTTTGGCTTTGGGGGGAGCTGCTCAGCCATTCTACACGTGATATCTCCTGGTATGATGTCAGGGACTATCGTCTGTGGGAGGTGGGTATGTATACATGGGCCTGTCTGATAGGATGTTGACAATGTCAGTAAGGTACAGTTTAAACAAAGTTATTTTTACTAAAGGTCACTACAATTGTAAAACTAAAAATGTTGTATATGTTGCTTTTTGCAATTCATGTGATCAATTCTACGTAGGAAAAACTATTAGAATGTTGAAAAATAGAATTTACGAACATACATTAGCTATTAAAAACAAAGATTTGTCTAATGCTTTGGCAAAACATGCTACTATTTGCTTAGATTTTAAGAAATTTACATTTTCTGTTTTGGAAAAAGTTAATGATGAATTGTTATGTGGAAATTTTAAAATCAAGTTAGAATGTAGAGAAACCATCTGGCAAATCATATTGAATGCAGATGAATTTCCTGGTTTAAACGATGCAATTAATATAAAATGTTTTTTACAGGCACAGAGATTATAATTTAATTGCATTTTTTATTTCAAGTGTTTGCATTTGTAAACATTAATATAGATCAATATTTATATATTTTTATATTTTTATATTATACTGTTATGATTAATGACAGTTTTTTACTGGTTAGTTGTATTTTATGTATTTTATGTATTTTAATTATTTAAACTGATTTGATTTTTTGATTGGTCAGTTTAAGGTACATGTGATCTAATGAAATAGTATTTAAAACATCATTTCAGTGAACATTTTTTACATTTATTTATTTATTTTTCATTTGTTGACCAAGCTAGTCTAACTGGATATATGTCCATTTTCAGTAGAGGCCCGAGGAGAAAAGCTCTGAGACAATAACAAGGACAGAAAAAAAGAAAACATTTATACAAATAATCTGCAAGAAATAGCAATTACAAAATAATAATTGTATAGTCCCCAAGGAAAAAAGTTAAATACAAGAATAATTACATGAGTAAACAATTGATTGCCAGTAAAAATAATTTTTTTTTATTTTTTTATTTGATATTGAACATGATATTTCTGAAGAAGTTCAAGCTTATTAAAAGTGGACGAAACGCATAAAACTTTTTGTGGTGTTCCTTTCAAAGTCATTTTTAGTGTTGGTTAATTTGTTTCTTGGTAAGGTACAGTTGTCCCTGACTCAGCACATATATGCGTGTACATTACTATTTATTACATGTCATGATTCTCAGTCTGGACTCCTTCTCAGCTACTCTTTACAAAACACCAACAAACCTGAGCACTAATCACGGTTATACTCTTTTACACACTTAACACCCTACTGATCCTTTGTGCTCAGGCTACAGAGTATGTCATCATAATACACTGGCATGTCCAGGGGTCGGTTTAATGTGTACTCTCCAGTCCAGCTAGTGAATATTGTGGTGATGACACAATGTCACATCTGCCTCATGTACACAGACAACCCTCTCCTCCTCACATCACACTCACATATATGTGGGAGATGTAACAATATTGACATACAGGACACTGAGCTCTCTCGATCCATGATTGGCATAGTCTATCAGGTGGTGAGGGTGACCACACACACCACATATCAGTCTCACATACACCGATAGTGACAGCACACAAACCACATTATCACACATACACATATTCGGAGGCTCTACATACACTCTGCCTAAGCAGCAGAGACCTCCACAGCAGACACACATACAACTGCTACCCCACTACAATGCCCACATGTCACACAGTTCACAATGTCAGTGTGCCACACAGTCACTGCCCTTTGGGCTAAACAACACACCTGATACACTTGTTATAGGTGACACTTACTGTCAAACACACTGTCATCCCACTCACCAGGCCAAACAAGGGAATAGTCACTTTGAGCTGTCTCTCAGGTGCCAGGATCCACCACATAACACATGCACTCAGGTCACTCCAAAGCAAGTCCAGGACTGGCTCCATCATTGTCCATGCTGGTGCGTACAACCTCAGACATTCCTCCCTGGACCACATGACATGAAACATAGAGGAACTCTGTGATCATGTAGCCCAGCCCAGTATTACCCTGACCTTGTCTAGCATCTTACACTCACCAAGTATGATGTCACAGTATACCAACACACTGATCACGTTTAACAGTTGGCTAACATATTGGTGTTATTCAATGGGGATACAGTGTCTGTTACCCTGGGGTGACATGCTCAACATGCCACGTAGCTTCCTTATGGACAGCTTGCACCTGTCACCCTTGGACCTTTGAATACTGGCTAGGGCACTTGCTGCCACCATAGTGCCTTATTTAAGTGGGGCTCAAAGGACAGAACCACCTCCATGGACATTACAGAGTACACGACACTGACGGTAATGCTGCTCAGCACAAGATGTAGTACCCTCAAATTGTGCCCACTCAAGAATATCCTCGGTATGGAGGATAGCAATATCTGTGCACTAACAGACACATGGTTCAGGTTCCCACATGCACACCAGCACTACCAAGGTGTATTTCGTACCATGCTTTCAGACTGCATAACACGGAATGGCCAACACAAATAGGGGGTGTATCCATATACATCACAGATACACATACCTCCGGGTTGGTAGCACTGCACAAAGCATCACAGACCATACATATGCACCTAACATTGTGCAAATCGGCTGTTTGGTTTGTTGCCTGCTACAGACCACACTCCCCAACTCAGCAACCCCACTCAGCTTTCCTGGGAACATTGGACAATATGAAAGTCTCCCCAAACACCATTATATTGGGTGATGTCAAATACCCACACATTGACTGCGGATAGTACTCAGGCCACAACACCCTCAACCAACAGTTGCTACTATTTCTACACTCATATGCTATGGCACAACCGGTCACCACACCCACACGAGGGGACAACATATTGGACATGATCATTACCGACATCGGGACTCTATGTTCCACACCTGCGATATACCCCTCATTGCTAAGGGCATAACATACTTTATCTCACTGGACATCCATATCCCATCCCCACACCCTTCCTGGGTAATGTTGATGAACCTCCCATAGGAAAATGTCACACTCCTCCAAACCACGGTGGTATCCTTCAGAGACCCTGGGTCAGTGGTAAGTATGGCTCAGACTGCTGTGTCCTTTACATACACATTCTATGGACACCTAGTGGACCGCATGGATTGTTACACCCAAAATAACAACTGGACTCATTCCTGCAATGGCAGTGGACCTGTGTGGTAGACCCCAGCCATTCATATGCTTTACAACAAATGGAGGAAGCTACTACATGATAGAGCACAATCCCTGACAGGGAAGGCATCTGTGATCTGTACTAGCAGACAGCTACAATAACTTGGGTAATTATGTCAGGCACGCTTCTAATGGACAATTGCACCAGACACGTCGGACACTCACAAGGCCTTCTTCAGTCGATTCAGGTACCTAGCTGGACACTCACTGATATGCTGTGTGTTACTGCATACTGATTAAACATACCCTGAACCCACTGACATTGCCATCATCCTGGCAAACAGGTTCAGTGCAGATGTGTCCCCCCCATCCCCCCTAAGGTGGTACTGTCCATACCAACAGAGTGTAACCTCCCAGACATCACAAGTAAACAGGTGAGTGCTGCCCTCCCCACAGCAGACAACACAGCATCAATGGGACCAGATGGTGTCCCAGCCTGTGTCGTACACAGCCTTCATGACAGACATAACACTCACATTACGTCACTGTTCGACATAGAAGTTACTGCAGCATATGTACCCACGGAATGGCATACAGCAATAGTGGTCCCACTCCACTGAATACTGCCACAACAGACCACAGGCAATATTGGCCTAAAAGGCTAATTAGCCTGTTCTGCAAAGCTATGGGGTGTATTGCAATGGGACTCATGCACATAGACATGGGAAACCTACAGACACTGGGTCCTACACATTACAGCATTGTTGTGGGTAGATCTTGCCTGTTGGACCTGTTCATATTCTTTCAACAGTTACCCGGTCCATCAGTGTTGGGATGGTTGTCCACACAGCCTGCCTGGACCTTGCACAACCCTTCAACACAATACCCTGCTTGGCCATTATGCATAGGCTCCCCAGCATCAATATCGACACATATCTGACACGATGTATTGCTACCTGGATCAGGGATAGCACCCACATGCTCAGTGTTGCAGGTGCCATATCTGACTATACACCAATTACACATGGCATCCCACAAGGCTCAGTCCCGGGACCTCTCTTGTTCAGTATATATTTGTGTGATGTAAAGGCTATCACAGGAAGGTTATGGCTGCCCATGTTCGCAGATGACTGCAAACTGGGTGTCATAATCAGCTCTCCTGCTGGCACATGCATACTCATACAGGGTCTCACAGTGATAGGTTGAATGGTGCCTGAGCCATGGCCCATGGCTGCATGCCATTAGTTGCACAGTCATCCCCTTTCAGGATGACAAACTGCTCACACATTACCACATAGGTTGTAATCCATTACATACAGTAGTGGTTGTTATGGTTTTGGGGACACAACCTGTTTGTACTCTCGCCTTTGACAATCCTATTGCCATAGTGGTTAGACAGTAGGTCTACATAGCCCACCATATCCCACATGGTTTCACATGTTGATCACGTGTGGTCATTGTGCCCCTATACTCTTCACGACCATGCTTGGTTACTATGCCACATTTGGGATGTACCTTACCTGACACCTGCAGCAACTGTAATGGCCACAAATGTTACTCATCGAGCAAATGTAGGGACTCACACAGATGCCCTGCACAGTTCCAATACAGTGACTCCAGCTATACTCAGTCACTTACCACCTACATGGATGTGTTGTGTGCCTGTAGTTGCAAGCAATATCTGACCCAGACTTACTGGACATGCTCCACCTCAGGATATCCGACTTGCTTGGAGCTACACACTCCATGGACATATACCTCAGCACTGATGTTAAAAGGACATGCTGGGGGGACAGATTATTATCAGAAAGCCTCCACTCATTCCGGAGTGTAGTCCCAGTTTTGCATAGGCAGAGCCACCCACTGACCACCTACAGGTGACATCTTGACATGTGGATGGGTGATCACATGTTTACTCATGGGATATCTTCTGGGTCCCTGCTAGACAGAGGCACAATACACTCAACATGAATGGGCTATCTTGTGTGACCTACTATTCAGAGGCACAGTGTTCTGATTAGACTGGGTTGCAGAAGCCAAACACACTCTGGCTATGCTTGTACATGCCCTAGGGCAGATAGCCTAGTATCAACCTCTGAACCTATGATAAATTTCATGATGCACAATGTTTATTGCTGATACTGTTTGCAGGTTTTTATCATCTTTGCTTTCACACTTTCTATGAACTGCTTAGGTATCTGCAGAATATATTTGCTTATGGCAGGGTTCCACTATATTATTTACGTGTCTATTGTCATATCAGTGTGTGCACAGGCAGATTGCTGGATAGTGAGAGGTCCCTGGGTTAACACATGCAACTGCCTGCTATGTGTGTTCTAATGCTGTACTCCAACATGGTCTAAGTGTGTGAGCATGCCCAGTTCAGACTGTCAGTTTTCTGTTGCCTGACATTTGTCTCGTATTCAAGTGTGTGAGCATGCCCAGTGTAACCTTTCAGAATGTTGCTGTTTGAGGTCCACTACGTTTATTGATGTATGTCGACATGTCCAATATTAACATTTGTACCGTGTGTTGAAAGTCAGGTTCTTTTCTTACTGCAGGACTCACCTTTGTGTCATAACTCGACAGTGATTATGCTGTGCCTGCAGGGTTTCCATGAAATACTTTGCATAGACTTATCGACATTTCTTCATACAGGCTAACCACTGCAATACTGTCATGGTTTAGTGGTTCAGTACTATGACTGTACTGCACAGTATCCTGGGTTCAAGGCCCATCGCCGCTTATATTTTCATACTGAGCAGACCAGACTGCTTAGGGGCCAGTAGAGCAAATATGAGCATGTTGGCTTTTGTTTGGCTATGCCCTACCTAGACCCAGCTTGTCCAACATTGCTCAATATTAACCATCATTGCTGGACATTGGACAATATTACTCTACATTGACCACATTTGTAGTAGTTGGTGTGTGCGGGTTTGTTTACATATACTTCATGATGGTAAATGCTGTTTAGCACTAATTTATATTGCTTAACACATGGCAATCATGCCTCAGGTGTTGATGCAGGGCTGCCTATGTCAGATGCACATACTACACTTCCTATACATGTTTGAAAGCAGGTATTGTCAACGTAGGCATCCCTTTTACTATATGTGTGGGTCAGAGAGAGGTATCATTTCCAGAGTTCCTACTGAGCCAGTGTATGTGCTATGCATTGCCTCTTTGCCAAGGCCAAAGCATACTGGGCATGCCTCCTTCTGCCTACTGGGGCAGGCTCAGGTTGTTCCTCCTCCGAGTCACGCTCTGCCTGTGATGGCCTTGGCAATGGTGGGGGGCTGTTTGGCCCAGGCCTATGCTGGTTCTGCTGCAGCTGTTTTCGCAGGATCATATTATGTAGCATAGCACATACCATGACAATTTGGGTACATCTAGTTGGTGAGTACTGCAAGGCTCCACCAGATGTGTCCAGGCACCAGAACCATGATTTGAGCAGCCCAAACACACGCTCAATTACATTTCGTGTTTGTGCGTGTGCCTCATTATGGCATTCCTGTTCAGGTGTGTGTGTGCATTTCTGATGGGTGTCATCAGCCACGGCTCCAGTGCATAGCCAGCATCCCCCACTAGGGGACCATGTGGGATGTCCCCATTGGCAAATGTCTGGTACAGCTGTGTCAGATGCCACATATGGGAATCATGGTAGCTTCCAGGGCAGCCAGCACACACATTCAGTATTATGCCCTGGGCATCACACATGACCTGGCAGTTGATGGAGGGGAAGCCCTTGCAGTTGAAGTAGACCCTACCCTGCTCACTGGCTGGTGATTTGATGCATATGTGCGTGCAGTCTATTGCACCCACTACCTTAGGGTATTCTGCTATTTGCTGGAAGAGATGCATATTGTTGGCCAATACCTCACGGAAATTGGGGAAATATACATGATCACCGACATGTGCTGACATGGCATCCAGGAACTGGTGCAGTACCCTGGATGCTGATGCCTGTGATATCCCCATCATATCACCAGCTGGTCTCTGGAAGGTACCTGTTGCTAATATTCTTAGGCCAACACATACCTTAGTTTCCACTGGGATGGGTTCCCCTCTGTTGGTTCTGTGTGTGAGGCGTGGCCTGCACAGCTCAACAATTTGCTGCAAGAGGTCTCTGTCCACTCTATAGCGCTCCACTATCTCCAGCTCATGGATCCTCTAATAGGTAACCCTGGGCCTGTACACTCTTCTCCGTCTCCTCACTGTTGGTTGTCGAGCAGCATTTGCATTATCACCACCCTCAGCATGTTGCATATGTCGCCTTAAAACAGCAATGGCAGCCCCTAACATTTTTTGTCTCAGTGAAGTTTTTTCAGTTTTCACTTCTATTAGCTTACTGCAGTGTTGCAGTGTCTCTTAAGAGAAACATAATGGACTGTTGTTTGCAGAGTTTTAAGTGCTGGGCTGGGCTGGGCTTGTATTCTGCCTGGGTAATTGCCTGTTCTGATTGTTTTCACCTTCTAGCTCTGCTAGTACTCCCTGGTAACTTCCCACTATTTGGTGTGCTTCCTTTTTCCTTTCTGTTTCCTTGGGGGGGGGGGGAGCGCCACGCACACAAGCGCAAACACGCGCACAGCAGCTAACATGTGCGCACACATGCTTACATGGACTAAAACTTGCTTATTCTTGTTCAAACATGCACACACCAGCGCAAACATGCTAACAACTGTTTACACAGCCTTACATATGCTTACGCATGCCTACACATGCGCACACATGGTTACACTCGCGCGCACTGTCTTACTCGGGTTTACTGGTGCGCACACACATGCATGCACGCTCAGCAAGAAACTTTGGTGTTATCCACGGCATACACCTTCAATTTCTTGACTTTACCTGGCCTACCTGTTGACACTCCTCTTTCACTATTATGTGAATGTAAGCTGACACATGACACTCTGCTCCAATGAGCTTCGTGATGTCACCTATCTTCTACTCTGTTACTCCCCTTATCCTACTCCTACACTCCACTGACTGTGCTCATTTGCTATATAAACTTGCGATTCACTATCCTAACTCTCATTTGCATAGGATTGCCTACTAATGCTTAGTTACATCTCTTAGACTGAGCTTCCCCCCTTAGCAACCTCTACTCAGTGGCTATGTTGTCTTCAGCCTGCCATTCCCTTGCATTGTAAATTCTTTTTAGCTATAAAATCCACATTTGTGGATCTTAATTATTAATTTTCTGCTTTTTAGGGCGCAGCACGTTTGCGCGGCGTTGCGCTATGGTTAAACCTCAGAGATTGGGATAAAAAAAAAATTATTTTATTTTTAATTTGCATCCCTTCCCATTGCCAATGGCTGTATTTTTGGCCATTGGCATGCTTCCTCCTGTACATTCATGCTTTATTTCCAGCTGACATGGCTCCGTTTTGCTATTTGCAGAACCATACTCAGTTATCAACTGAGTACGTTTCTGCAAGTAACACTACTCCTACTCGGACAGGTTCGGGTTTCCTGGATCGCAAATTTACCTCATTTGCATAGCTTTCACCTGCAATTGAGGTAATTTGCATATCCCAGCCCTGTCCGTGTAGGACTAGTTTAGAGATCACAGTTGCACACCCCTACCGGCTGTTCCTGGATCGCTCGGTGGACACGTTGGCTGCATGGAGTCCTACTTTACTCTAAGACTCCGTGCAAGCCTTTGTGAATCCGGCCCGCTGTCTTTTAAGCACACTTAAAATCACAAAATTGATTCACAAAGAATGCAGACCATTTACATTTGCTTATTTAAAACGGTAGTACATGCAGCACCTGATGAAGTACACACACTATGCACATATCCAGAAAAGAATGATAGAATGCTACATACAGATAGTATAAGATAATTCATTTATTTTATGATCATACCATTTATAACTTAAATAAATACACATTGTGATACTTGAAAGATTGGATCTGCTTACCTTCCTGGGCTTCATCTTTTGAAAACAAGTTAAAACATTCATGAGTGGTTTCAACATGACTGGCACACTAGACTGACTTATTGCATAAGTAAAGAGTATTAGAATATAACATTTAGAGAGAACTTGCCATGGATTTTGGAGACATGGGGCAACTTTATTACACTGAATGACAAATTGTATTTCATAATACTTAGAAAAACGAATGATAACCAGTGTCTTAAATATGAAGCTAGAAGGTTAATGAAAACTTTAGATTAGCTTTGTCTTTTAAGATAATTTACTTAAGATCATAATGAATGTATCAAATAAATGATAGTGAATCATAAGACATCCAAAACTATTTATGCAGTGAAGAATACCTTTGTCTTGAAACATGAGACTGGAGCCATATATAAGCGTGTGTGTATATCTAAAGCATCCATTTTAAGATAGAAAATTTTCAGGATATCATGACTGCTGACTTCAATATTCCTATCTTTCAGTGCCTGTATAGTAGCGAAGCCCAGTCCATCCAATTTTCATATTTTTTATGGTTTACTTTTGGCCTGGGTGGCTTACTTTCCTTAAGCACACCTCTTTATTCCCTTACTGTAGTGGATCATGGAGTATGGGGTATAGTGTGGTAACTGAGACTTCTATGATAAGGCCTATGATTATATAGATTGTTTTATGCTTAGCTTACTCATGTGTGTACTGGTTATTAACGTGGTGAATTAAAGCAAATGTAGTGTGTGTGTGTGTGTGTGTGTGTGTGTGTGTGTGTGTGTGTGTGTGTGTGTGTGTGTACTTTTTCATGGAACTGAGAAAACCTCCTCCACTCTGATCCTTTCATTCCAAGGAATTGCTACCCCCTATGAAAAAAAACTGATGCACGGTCTCTCAAAAAGCATAATTCATTTGCAAGATGCATAGAACACTTTTTCCTTAAAAGACATCCAAGTAAGTGTTTTTGCAGGGAGATTGCTCCCCTGCGCCCCATGTGAGGAGCAAACCATGCCAAGAGCTTATGTATACTAACGTCTGCACAATGAGTGGAGAGAGGGCAATCTTTTCAATGATGTGCACTGTGGTCTCACACAAAGAGCAGTATTGCACAGGCCAGCTATTTACCCTTAGCTTAGATCTTCACCAGAAGTATTTGGACCAACTGGCTTATGATCACCAGAAGGGAAATTGTAAAAAAACAACCCTCCTAATGAACTGGAATCTCTTTTCATTTCAGTAAGTTCTGTGACACTCAGACTGCTAACTGAAAATTGCAAATGATTCAAACACTCATTCTGTTCCTAGCACTGTTTCTCACTAGGTTGCAACTTTACAACCATCCCAATTGACAGAATTAATTTTGTAGAAGGCACTGCATCACACATTCATAGGTATATAGTAGGCTAATGACCACCTGGGGCTGGGCAACCCAACTTATTTGTGTCGCTCTGAATCATGGGTGTTTATTAGTCTGGGGTATGCTAGTTAGCAAGTTTCTAGAGGTTGTGTGTGTGTGTGTGTGTGTGTGTGTGTGTGTGTGTGTGTGTGTGTGTGTGTGTGTGTGTGTAGGGTTAGTGATGGATTCTGCTTCAAATGGATGGGGAGTCTGTGCCAGAGCATGGGGATCCTCTGAGGAATATATCTGTCTCACCAATGTGTCATATTTATGTCACAAGCAAAATGTAAACCCTTAGATCTAGTGGTTCTGATGCTGTTTGTTTTGTGGATGTGCAAAAAGTCTGTCAGAGCTTGATCCAAGGATACCTTACATGTCAGGCATAGATCGCCTCTCAATAACCTGTAGGAGACCGAGTATAAAGATAGGTCTTTATGGTGATTTGTATAGGACAATATGTTTCTACTCTGGATTTTCCTGGTAAGGAATCTTTGTGGACATTCCAGTTGTTGCATATGTCCAGTTAGGTACATGCTGAAGGGGCATTTTACTTAATGTTGGGTCTGATAAGGGCCAAATGAAGTGGCACCATGACTTCCTTGGACCTGGCTGCCACGTCCTTTATAAGATGGGTGACATAGAATGCTTTTCTTACTAACCTGTTCCATATGTTGGTCGAAGGCCAGCTTACTGTTTACATATGTTCCCAGATCCCTGACTACTGGGTAAACTTTTATGGATGTCTTATCAATGGAGTAAACAGCATGGGTGGTAGTTTTCCCTAAAGGCTATATCATGCATTTCTTAGCATTGACTTTTAATCTGTGACTTCAGAAACAGTCATTTGTCTTTGTTAGATCCTCTTGTAAGCTGTTTGTATCATGGGGGGAATCTATGATATCTCCTAATTTTCTGTCATCTGCAAAATTGGTCAGCCAAAGTCCCTTGACATTAGCTGTCAAATAGGTGTGGTCCCAGCATGGAGCCCTGGGGTACCCTACTGGTGAATGGTGAAGGTGGTCTCACTGATCCTGACTTCCTGGGTCATATCTGTGAGCCACCTGGCAATCCAGTAAGCTATGCAGGGGTTTATGCCCAGTTCAGTGAGAGTGTCAGCTGTACCAAAGTGGGGCATTATGTTAAATATCTTAGACTGGTCCAAATGGGCAGTATGCACCATTTTCTCTTCATCCATTGTCTTGGCAACCTTCTCAAGGAAGTCCTCCAGGTTTAGTAGGCATGACCTTCTCTTGACAAAGCCAAACTAGATTAGTTCCAATGTCTGAAGGTTGCCCATTTCTTTGTTGATCATTTCCATGATAATTCATTCTATGGCTTTGCATATTAGACTAGTCAGACTAATAGGGCTGTAGTTTTTAGAGTTGGTTGGTCGACCCTTGTGAAGTGGGATAGCCATTGCAGTCCTCCATTATCATGGTACAAAGCCTGTTTTAAGGCTATAGTTGAAAAGTGACTCAAGTAGTCCTGATAGGTCATGCTTCACAATATTTAGGAGGCATCCATGAATACTGTCAGGCCCAAATGAGTCTGTGTTTTTGGATTTAGCGAGCACCACTAGCAACTGCAATAGTTGGGGGTTCTGTTAGTAGGTATTTCATGGGAAGAAGCAGGCAGAGTGGTGTAGTGAAGTTTGAGATGAAGGAGACAGACAAATTTGTGGTCCAAAATCACCAGTGAGGATGTGACACTGGTGGGGGGTGCAGTCCTCTCCCATATTGCTGAGTACCAGGTCCAGTATGTTTGAACCCCAGGTGGGTGAGCACACTATTTAGTCAAGGATATTTGTGTTAACAGAGTCCAGGAATCATTGTGCCTGTGAGTATGAGGCAGTGTATGTTTCACAGTTTACACAGGGATAGATAAAGTCTCCCATGCATAGGGTATTTAGTTTAATGGTGAGTGCCTCTAGTAGGTCTAGGTATGAGCTATGGGATTCTAGGACATAGAAGGTGACCTATAGCTTGGTAGGATATGGCATGAGACTTTGTCTATGATGATTTGCATGTGGATAAATTCCAGGGCATCTTCCTGTTTAACCAACCTAGAGTTAAGCTTGTTGCTAATATAGATTGACATTCCTCCACCTTTTGTCCCTGTCTGTGCAACTGATAGCCTAAATGTGTGGAAGGTATTGAAGTCTTGCACTGCTGGAGTACTTTCTATGGATGTAAACCATGCCTCAGTAATGGCACAGATTTCTATATTCTCCATAGTGATGACATCTTGTAGGGTGTGGAGTTTCCTGGCTGTAAGGGGGTATACAATTTTAGCCAATATTCAGAAGCCTAGAGGAGGCAGGTGTAGACCATCCTTTGCCAACAACATGGTTTGTTAACCATGTCCTCCCATGCCGACAAATATTGAATCACCCTGGAAAGACACCGACAACCTAGCTGATTACTGAAGTCAATCATCAATCATACTATACTAGCAGCCACACCCATGTTAAACAGTTGGCTGAATTACAGTCACAGTGATCCTGTTACTATTTGAGACACCTGTATTATTATCATTGCCAGTCTTTTGTAAAACTATATTCAAGAAAAACGTTATTTTAAAGACTGTTTTTCTTTTTTTAATTTATTTGTTTCTACATTTCAGTACACAAGTTCCATTGCTTTCTCTTCTTTATGACTACTAACTGCTTTGCGGGAGTATCCATAATCGATGGCATAAGCACAGAATCAGTATTTGTCAAATGTTGTAATATTTTAAGACTGACACAGCTACATTATAATGTGTAGAAATGTAGCCAATGGAACAAATATATACATCATGTTTATATATTTGCATTATGAATCAGATGAAAAATTAGGCCCTTTTAATGCATCATCAAAATGTTCACACATCAACTGTGACTAAATAATTAAGCAAATTGAAAATAGGTGAATATCCGGAAAAAATACTGATCTACATTTATGGCTTTCTTTTCACATTGATAGTATAATGAAACCAAAGAATGGGAATTAGCAGGTATAAGATGTGGTGTGCTTCTGGGAGGATATATTAGTTTACTGCATATCTGTAATAAGCAGCTGACTGAATGATATATTACATGGAATGGAATGTTCTGGATGATGCATAAGAGCTGATAATTCTGAAAGGTTCAAGGGACAATGTTGTCTACTTAATGGCTGACATCAATGCAGCACTATTTACAAACTGTGAAACAGGTATGTTAATGATCTTGCCTGTAATTATTGTTTTTTTTATCAAAATGCAGCACATGGGGAGGGTAGGTGCATGTACTGATATGATTATAAGCTGTGTATAAATAAAAAGAATTAATAAAGTTAGAGGTTATAGTAAACATGTATGTGTAAACAACAAGAATCACAGGTTTCTTGTTCAATTCTATGGCACCTCTTGTCAGACATCTTCAGACTCTAGCCTGGAGAAAGAAGCTTATGAACACTGACTCATACCGCATATGTTTGTGATGATGCAATTGTTCAGAGCTTTTGCTCTTTCTCTCTATACGTAAATATATATGTGTGTGTGTGTGTGTGTGTGTGTTTGTGTGTGTGTGTGTGTGTGTGTGTGTGTGTGTGTGTGTGTGTGTGTGTGTGTGTGTGTGTGTGTGTGTGTGTGTGTGTGTGTGTGTGTGTGTGTGTGTGTGTGTGTGTGTGTGTGTGTTTGTGTGTGTGTGTGTGTGTGTGTGTGTGTGTGTGTGTGTGTGTGTGTGTGTGCATCAGATACTGCAAGGAGACATATAAAATCCGAAATTAGTCTAGTGCTAAGCAAGAATGCAAAATGTCTGGGGTAACTCTTAGATTAGTAAAACATAATGGTCTTCTTAGATTTCTGACTCTGATAAATAAGCCAATAAATGTATCGGATAATAAGATGGTGTTTTTTTTCTGTCTGTTCACTAATTTTATTGCTTCACCACATTAACTTATAGTATTGCGAGTTCCACTGTATATAATTTGCTTTACTTTAATCACAGTATATTATATTTTCATACATCTGTCTCATCGTCTTGGGTCATGGCTGAAAAGTGTCCTCAGACCAGGCCATTTATCCTTTTAAGAAGCAAACAAACAAACAAATCAAGAAACAGTTAAATGCCTAAGATCTGTGTTGTGCACTGAGCAAGCACTTTGGAAATGCATTATGAAGAAGATGGATTTGTCTGTAAGCAGTGACCTGCATAGCAGGAAATGTGATCAAATTCAGTATGTATATGTGTGTGTCAATGAGTAAGTGCTATTAATAACTTTGTATGAACTGCCCAGCAGTAGCGTGACCACTGATGTTCACCAGTGATGACCATGTGATGATTTCTGTCATGTACTTTTACACTCAATGAAACTTTATTGTCACTTCATGGCAGTGCTCAGCATTCAGAGAAAATTCCATGTAACCACAAATTAAATGTGTCTTGCATTTGTTATCCATGTATGCCAAGACAGTAAGGCAGAGAAAACAGAAGTTATGTACTCACCATAACGTTACATCTGAGTAGTTGCACTCCATTTGTCTTCAACCTGTGGGTTACGGATCCATATCAGATCTGACACGGCCGCATATCCAGCATCTGATCTGAGCTCCAAGCTCCTCCCCTTACCCACAATGCTCCCTGTCTACTTACTCCCTTCAAATCGAGTTTGCTGCTCAACATATAACATACACCCGACCCAACATGACCTTACTACTACTGGCAGCCCCAAAAAAATTTTGAGCCAAAGCATAACAATGGATGCTCCTGGGATGTTCATCTTCCATATACATGTCCAAGACAATAGTGACAAGGTTGGGGGAAGGAGGGGGAGATGGTTGAAGACAAATGAAGTACAACTACTCAGATGGAACATTATGGGGAGTACATAACTTTTTTATCTGAAGTAGTTGACTTTGTTTGGTTTTCAACCTGTGGGACAGAGTCCCCAGCTACTAACACCTGGGTAGCCCTCATGAAAGGATATTCCAGAGCACTGTGGAGCCAAAGGATGCCCTGTTCCTGGATATGATGTCCAATTTGTAATGTGAAATGAAGGTATGAGATGAGGATCAAGTAGCAGAACAAATATCATCCAGCGACACCCTGGACCAAAAGGCCGCTGAAGTAGCCATAGATCTGGTGGAATGTGCTTTTACCTGACCCAGAAGGGAAACTTCCTTGACAGAATATGCTAGAATAATGCATTGGGAAATCCAACAAATAATTGTCACCTTAGAAATTGATTTCCCTAAGAAGGGTTTTGAGTAAGAAACAACCAATTGATCAGATTTATAAAAAGCTTTCGTCCTGTGCAAGTAGAATCACAATTGCCTGTGCACATCCAGCAGATGTAATTTTTATTCACCCCTATTCTGAAAATTAGGAAAAAAGATTAATAGGATTGATAGTCTCATTAATATTGGCTTCTGATGCTACTTTGGGAAGAAAGGATGGGTTAATACGCAGGGAAACCCTATCCTTATGAAAGATCATGTAAGGAACGTTGATGGATAGTGTTTGAAGTTCCGACACCCTCCTGGCAGAAGTAATGGTGACTAAAAAGGCAGTCTTCCAAGATAGATACTGCAAATCTAACAAAGCTGCAGGTTCGAATAGAGGGGAGACTAAAGCCTGAACCACAAAAGTAAGGTCCCACGGGGCATAGTATCCTTCACTGAGGTCTTAGAAGAAAGGCACCTTTAAGGAAGGTCTTGCAAAGTTTAGAAGAGACTAATGAAGTCATGTTTTCCCCCATGTGAAAATTAGAAATTGCAGCCAGTTGGACTTTGACAGTGAAGGAAATGGCACCTTTCTGAAAAATCCCCACCAAAAACTCTAATACTGTGGACACAGGAGCAGTAAAGGGATCCAATGCTTGCTGCAAAGCCCATATGGAAAACTATTGCCACTTGCTACGGTAAATCCTTCTGGTGGAAGATTTGTGAGCCACCACCAAAATGGTTTTAACAGGAGATGATAAACTAGGAGTCCTAATAATCAGGGGAACTGGAGCAGCAGAGCAGTGAGTTTCAGACTGTCCAGGTCTGTGTGAGGAATCCCCAAGGGATGAGAAATAAGACCCAGAACCAGATCCAAAGTCCATGGTGGAACTACTAGGTGAGACCAGAGGGAGGGAAATCAGACTTGGCGAGGCCAGAATGAGGAGATGAGGATCACAGTGCTCCCCAGCCTGTGAACCTTCTGAATAAACTTCAAGATGAGGGGCAGTGGGGGATAGGCATAAAGAAGACCGGGAGGCCAAGCATGAATCAGTGTGTCTCTGGGGACTTCCCCCTAGGGAGGGGGGTTCAGAGGGAAGAACTCACTGCATTTCATGTTGGAAGGAGATGCAAATAGATTGCAGCAAGGATGACCCCACTGAAGGATTCAGAGACCACACATAAGGCATCAGGATAGATCTGCTGAGCCTGTCCGCTAGAATGTTAGACCATCTCGGGATGTTTATTGCCACCAGAAAATGGCCGGTAGAGATCACCCATTCCCACACTCTCATGGCTTTTTGACAAAGGGGGCCGGATCTGGTTCTTCCTTGTTTGTTGATATACCAGACTACCAACATGTTGTCTGTCTGAATCGCAGTCATCCCCAGAGGAAGGTGGGCATGAAAGGCCTGCAACAAAGAACCACCCTCATCTCCAGGACATTGATATGCAAATGGGTCTTGGATGGGGACCATGTGCCTTCGACTGTCCTTCCTGAGCAATGCCCCCCCCCCCATCTGGGAGGCGTCTGTGGTCACCATGGTTTTGGGAAAGGAGGGAAGAAAGGTACATCCCCTAACTATGTTTGGTGAATGAATCCACCAATGAAGAGAGTCCCTGCATACTCAGGAGATACAGACTGGATGAGACAATGGTAGAGCTAATAGAAACCATTGGACTGCTAGAGTCCACTGAAGAATCCACATGTGAAGCATGCCAAGGGTAATAGGTTGATTGTGGCTGCCATAGACCCCAATGCTCTCAGCACTGTTTCTGCTGTTGGAACTTGGGCTTGAAGGACATACAAAACGTGTAAGTTTAGACTGTGTACCCTGTCTGGGATAATGAAAACTTTCATTTGGATAGTGTCCAACCAAACCCGATGAAGTCTAGGATCTGAACCGGGGTCAGTGATAACTTGTTGAGATTGATGGTGATGCCAGTCTTCTCGTTAGTAAGAGGAAATAATCTCTGGCTTTGCAAAGTAGATGCTTGCAAGGGGCAATAAAGAGCCAATCATCCAGGTAAGGGAAAACCTGAATGCCCAGAAGCCTCAGGTGAGCCACTAATACTGCCATTACCTTGGTGAGCACCCTGGGAGCTGTGGTGAGACCAAAGGGAAGGGCTTTGAACTGATAATGATTGTCTCCCAGCTGGAAGCAGAGAAAACTCTGAGAGCGCCTGTCCATCTTGATATGATAGTACGCATCCTAGAGATCAAGCAAGCATAGCCAATTATTTGTCTGCAGGTAGGGCAGAATGGATTGAAGAGTGAGCATCTGGAATTTCACCTTGGCTACTGACAGGTTCAAGGTGGATAGATCCAGAATAGGTCTTAGATCCCCTGTTTTCTTTGGAACTAAAAATAACCTGGAATAAATGCCTGATCCAGATTGGCCTAGGGTGATGGATTGGATGACTCGTTTTCTTAGCAGCTTGTCTATCATTAGAGCTGCTTCCTCCCTTTGTGCAGGTGGAACATCTGGGAGGTGATTTGGTGGCTCAATAAATGGGATGAAATAACATCTGGATATAATTTGCAACACCCAACGATCTGTTGTTATGGACTCCCATGCCACTGGGTGTAGTGATAGATGATCCCTGACTGCCTCCAGAGATGAGCAGTTGGGCAGCCCTTCAGGGCTCCTGCATGGGTCTGTCTAAGAATGGTTCTTGAGACCCAAAATTTCTTGGACCCCCTCTGCCTCTAGGACGGCATCTATCATAACCCTCTCTGCCTCTGGAGGATGAGTCCTGAGTGCCCTACGAAAATTCCTGAGACTTCCGGAACCACATCTTCTTCATCCCTCACTGATTCCTAGAAAAGGATCTTTGAAGGGTGGAGAAGTGGATCCCGATGGCAGACAGTGTCTTCCCATCCTTCTCACTCTGGACAAAGGTCTGTTGAACTGATTTTCCAAACAGAGAAGAACCATCATATGGGGCATTTGCAAACGATGCCTTAAAGGGTTCTGAGAATTGACAAAGCCAGAGCCAGGAGTGGCGTCTCATAGAATGCCAGAACTGACCACCCTGGTGGCACCCTCTATGGCATGGGAGAGAAGATGCATGAGTGTATTAGCTACTGCCTTGAGAGTGGTCATCATAGCGGAGAATGTCTTCTTGCTCTCCGCCGAAATTGACTCCTGGGTCGACTCAGTAATTTCCTTGACTAAGTCTCGCTGCAGCTGCATGATGTGTGCCATATAGTTTAGTGCTCTGATGGAAAAATTCACTGAAGTGTACACCCACTTCCCTAAATAGTCCATTGTCATTGACTCTCGGTCAAGAGGAAGGACCATAGAGCTCTCCTGCATGAGCTCTTTCATAATGGCGACCACCACCACCATAGCATCCACCAGGGACCCCTTATTCCAACAAGTCCTGTCTGAAGGGGGGATAAGGACCTTATTAGAGTGCTTAGGGATAGGCTCCATGGTGTCTGATTCCTTCCATGCCCCAGATGTTATTAGGTCCACAAGTGGATCAGCTGGAGTTGACACTCAGGAAATAGATGGGCCCATGCCAAATGCCTTGAGGAACACTGACTCATCCAAGGTCAGTTTTTGGGCTGACCCCCCCCCCCCCGCAGCAAAGGAGTTCTATGATGTCTCCAGAGGAGATATCCATGGGGGGAGGTGATCGGGGGAACATTCCCCTTCCTCCAAGTCAGTGTCTTTGGTGAGGGACTCTGGTGGGGAGTCCAGGTGTCTCCTTTTACACATCTGTTTGCAAGGAATCTCCTTAGTTGGACTCTCTGGTGAGGACTTGCCAACATCCTGCTGCTCCCTCAGAGGAGCTTCCTGAGACAAAACAGGCACAGGCTGTCTCTGAGAGGATAAGATGGTCGGGACTGTACCCAAAGCAGAGGGAGTCAGGATGGAGTCTGAAGACTAGATGGTCAATGTTCTCGACAGTACCAAGAGAAACCTCTCCACCACATCAAAGGCTGAAGTGGAACAGACATTCTGAGAAGTACAAGCAGGAGCCATTCCCCTCTGACCCAACAGGGGAGTCAGAGCTGAGACTCCAGGAGCTGAGAAGCTGAAGAGAATACTGTGCTTCGACACACTAGGAGCCGACAGCAACCCCTCAGATCCAACTCTGAGATTATCGCTCTGAGAGCTCAGATCTGACCCAGTCAGATCTGAAATGCTTAAGGCAATGGCCAGTGTCAAGGTACAAGGTACCGTCGGTGCCAACCCCTTGACCCCAAGGGTCCATGGATCCAGGGGCTCCGAAACCACAGCTCGGATCAGAGAAGGAGTGATCGGTGTGAAAAAAGGCTGTGAACTCCACCCTCAAGAAGGTGAAGGGGCAGGCAAGTCCCCCATCTGAATTTTGGTGCAGATAAACCTCTGCATAATCTTATCCATTTCCGCTTTACTGAGGCTCTGAGTGGAGCGGGAGGATGAGGCCACAGACACTGGTCTGTAGTGCTGGTGAGGGGAAGCCCTGACAGGTGACTGGATTTGGGGTTCCTCTGGCTCTGGGGAGAATCTAGGGGAATGGAGCTGGGGGATCCAGGCCTAACTTTTGCTTTAACTTTAGGTGGCAGGCCAGCTGGGACCAAGTGGTCGGGGGACTTTCCTAGACTTCTCCCCTTCCCCAGACCTCTTGGCTGAAGTTAGAGTCTCTGAGACCAGCAAAGAGGAAGAAGTTGCAGGTGCTGCTCCTGATGAGGGGGCCATAGGAGCTACAGTCCCAGAGGAGGGAAGTAGTCCCTTCAGGATAAGTTTATTCCTGCTGTCCTTCAGTGCTCTGGGATTAAACCCAGCACCGATAGGACAAGAGGTTTGCAGTTGAGCCGCCCCTAGGCACACCACTCACAGAGTGTGGCCATCAGCTGGGGAGAGCTTATGGCCACACTCTGTGCACTTTCTGAAACCTGCTTTAAGGGCTTCAGCCATGCCTTAAACAGGCCCAGACACACACACACACACACACACACACACACACACACACACACACACACACACACACACACACACACACACACACACACACACACACACACACACACACACACACACACACACACACACACTAAGAAGAAGAAGAACAGTAAAGGGGAAGAAAGAAAACCTTTTTTTTTTTTAAGCCGACTGTGCGGGAAGTAGAAAGACAGAAAAGAGAGAAAAAGGTTAAGAGAGATAGAAAAAAAAAACGCCAACATTTTACTCACAAAACCCACAGACTTAGCCTAGAACTCTGACCATGATACTTGCTTTTCCAGTGGCAAATGAGATCTGAAGGGAGGAAGGAGACAGGGGGCATTATGGGTAAGAGAAGGAGCTTGGAGCTTGGATCAGATGGTGGATATATGGCCGTGTTGGTTCTGGTACAGATCCATAACTCACAGGTTGAAGACCAAATGAAGTAAATTACTTCAGATCAAAAGTTATGAACAGCCTTTCAGTGTAACAATTAGTCTGTTGCTCTTCAAGGGAGTGTCATTCAGGAGGCTTAAAATTTATGTTATGTACTCTGTTTTTTGATACTTTTAAATCTGATTTTTTATTCTTGTTTGATAACCATGGCATTGTGGTGGTTTAGAGATATTATTTCTCCTTCACAGCTCCAGAGATCTGTACTGATTTCTAATCACTGTCCATGTGGAGTCTCCATGTTCCTCGTGTGTCTGTATGTTTTTTTTTCTGGACGCTCTGGCTTCTTACTCAAAATATGCTTGATGACCGGTTAGTTTCCCATTATGTCTAACTTACCGAATGACTTATGCAGTTCATAATTAACAGAGAAATAAACTGCAATTGATGTTTCAATTTTATTTTTCATAGTATGAAGTCCTTTGAGTTGAAAAAGTACCATCAAAGTAAGAGACTGCTAAAATGAAGGGAAGCTACATTTTGTGGACCATTATAGGTCAGTTGTCATGCTATAAAATGAACACAAGCATGATTACCACCACCTAGACATGACTAGTGGGCCTTCATCTTTAGTACTCTGCTACTAAAGGAAGAATAGAGGTTATATCTTACTTACGCTGCCTAGATCCACAGCACAGATTAAGCTAAATGTCATATGCAAATAGGCAGGGGGAAGTGAATGCAAGCCTACTGACTATGATTAGCTGTAGGATATGAAAAGAGCTACTTTTTTCCTGTTTATAGTAGGTCTAGCAACTTGTCATGCATGCAAGGCAGTTTTCAGTATGTGAACCCCAAACTAAGCAAATGCCCTAACTATGAGGCCACCAAAACTACACTATGAAGACACCATTTTAAATTTAGTAAGGTTTAATATTGCAGACATGTGCAGCCAGGCCACTGATGAGCAGTATCTTGGACTAAGTTATTAAATGGTCAGCCCCAGCTGGGATGGCAGGTCTCAGTATACCATGCACAGTTCACTTGTTTGCAGAGAGAGGGGGTTAGGTAGACTGCAGGGTGATTGACTGATAGTAGAAACAAGGTCTAGTAGTGACTACAGCCTACACATGTTTAGTTTTGTAGGTTAGAGGGAATGTGACATTACATGCTCACCTCTGTTAGGACAAAAATGGATAAAAAGAGAAGCAGCCACTGTGCAATAAGGAACAGAACCTTATGCATTGCTTTTGCCACTGAAATATACTTTGCAAACATATTAGGGTCATGGGCATGAAGACCCACTACTCAGATTCTGATGGGGAAGTGACCCAAGCATATAGGTAGCATGGTGGCTCAGTGATTAAGGGTTAAGGAACACAACTCTCTGGTTTGATGTTCAATCACAATTCCTTGCTGCTGTTTCTTTTTGTATGTTTTCTCTTTGTTTGTTTTTTTTTTTGTAATTCAGTTATTTAATTTTGTTCCCCATCTTCCAAAAACATTTTGTAACATGGTTAATCGAAAGTGCCTGGTTATGTTTCATATGACCTTTCATTGTGGACAAATTAATTTCTGAAAATGAATGCTTTTCACTGAACCAATTCACTCTTTACTCATTCAGTAAAGAAATTGTTAAAAAACAGTAAACAGATGGCACGATGAAAGGACTTCTAAGGATTCACAGTCCATTGGGCATGTAGTTTAAAAGTCTATGCATTGACAAGGTAGCTTGCATTTAAAGAAATGAAACATCAAAATGAGTCATAGAATCATAGAAAATACAACACAGCTGGCCACAGTGGACATTTATACCTTGCAAGCACCCACCCTTAGACCTTACCCCCTTTTTCAAGGTCTAAAAGGCCAGTCATACGAGGGGTGAATTTGTGGATACCCATCCAGTTGTCTAATTCCTTTTATGAAGGAAGAGAGTGTGTTCCATTGTTTAATTTAGAACAGAAGTTTGTTCCAAAGAAGGGGTAAATGTGGCATGACAAATCTGTCTCTCTACATTGAAGCTTCATCTTAGACAACTCTGCTCAACTTATGTTTATCTGCAGTGCAGTTAAGTGCATTCAAACAAAATGGCAGGAGACCTTTAGCTGCTAAATTGTACCTTTTTATCATACTGGGCAAATTACAATTTATTTCCCTGTCACAGAGTTAAAATGTTGATAACCATAGTCATAGTACTAAAAACACATTCTGTAACATGATTTAAAATCAGATCAAGTGCAACAGACAAAAAAATCATGTCTGAAGGCCTGTAGTCATCCATCTCAAAATGTTTGTTGACAAATGAGAGCTCACATGAGACTTGAAAACTGCCTCACCAGAACCAATCATTCTCATATGTTGGCATGGAGTTTCAGCTCTCAACCATCCCTTCAAAGAACTAAGATGGTACCAGGCTGGATTCAGAAACTTTGCCACATCAAGCAAGCTAAGCAAATTTGCATAATTAGTTTCCATGTGCAGTGTGGGTGAGATTCAGAAAACCTATCTACATGATGTGACTCGTCCAGATTATGTGGTCAGCTATATGCTTCTAACTATATAATGAAGTGCTGCATGAGATAATGAGGCAAACAAGATAGTGGACTGATTCATAGACTTTTAAATTCCATATAGCAATGCTGTGCTTGTTTTAGATTCAAACTCGGCCATATGCCTGTGTTCCGACGATGTGCATCACGCAAATATGCTTGGGCCTGCTGCAGCCATTTTAAATGTGCATTTGCAAGAGGCTGTGATTGCAACTGCTTTGGCCAATGGTATGTGACATTGCTCCATGACACTGACATAGTGGATTGGTACTGTGTGAACAGGGACACCATGCAGGAAACTGTGGACATGTGTTGGCCTCATCAGTAGCCCCATGGGAGTCATGAAGTACTTATCCCAGTGGATATGTCTATGTGTGGCTTTACATATTTTAGATACAGGAACCCTTCAGCAACCTACTGATGAAAAGGGGAGTATCTCAGGCATCTACACTGAGAATGCTTTGTCAGTTCATTGAAGCCATGCTTCAGCATGTGAGGAAGCATATGTGGTTCCCACATATCACAGAAGAGACAGCTAAAACCATGTGGGAGTTCTATAACATATTCCACTTCTCAGTGGTGTTGAGGACCATAGGCTGTACCCACATTGAAATGAAGACCCCATCTGGTGAATTAAAAAGGAGGTTCAGGAATCACAAAGGGTATTACTATATCCACTACCAGATGGTCTGTAATGCACAGGGTCTCATCTACAATTCACATGCAGGCCTCCCAGACAGTTTTCATAACTAACACATATGACAAACACATATGACCTGTATCAACAGATTGTGAAGGGTGACTTTTCACAGGACCATCTTGTGGGTGATGCTGGATATGCCCTAGAACTCTGGCTCATGACACCCATCAGAAACCCCACAATCAAACTGAGCAGAAGTACAGGTGTGAGCTCTTGCAGATTAGAAATAGCATAGAGCATGTGGTTGGGCTGCTGAAGTCATACTATCACTATCTGGATATATCTGGTGGTTCCATGTAGAATGATCCTACTATCTGTGATAAAATACTAACCATGTATGCTATATTTGGTCTTCAGTCTTCAGTTCATCCCACATTGCTAATGCATTGGGTCACTGTGGTTTCTTTTTCAGTATACATTTTTACCTGAGAGAGTTGCAAGCCCTCTGCAGAGCCTGTTCTCCAGGATTGAGTGCCACCTGTGTTGGCCACCCATTATTCAGGGTTCCTGCTAAGCCTGTCTACCTTGCGTAGTGCCCTAGTTGATTCTTCAGTCATGTGACCTTCACTATGATGGCATAGTCTCAGCAAGCAGTCCCCTTCTTGGAGTGTTCATCCCTCCACTATGAGGTACCTGTCGGATTTTAGAGGAGTATGCTATATTACATAATTTATAGTCAGGAAGCAGTGACATCAGGGTGACCTCTTGTAAGGACCATAGTTTGCAGCAGCAGCACAAGCAGTGGCAGCTGAGGCAGACAAGGAGTCAGATGAGGACCCAGCAGCAGTGGATGACCATATTAGATGGAGGCAGGCACAGTATATGGTGGTACTAGCAAAGAGGTGGCAGACTGCACATAGCTTTACAACATAACTATGCAAGACTTAAGCAGATACACTACAGTAAAAATGATACTTTCAAAAATACCAGATGATGATTACTCATGTATAGGCTGGCCATGGTGTGCATCAGATATTGGCACCTCAAGTAACAATGTACAAAAGGCAGGGCACAGTTATCACAGGTAAATAGGTTTGTGGGTAAGTTACAGGCTAGCTGCCCTTGTATGCAATTTTAAGTCCAACCAATTTCTCTTTCTGTATTTGAAATAACCTATCCCATTTGGTTATAGATCGGCCTTACCCATCCCATGGTAAATAATTATATATTACCTTTAATGAGAATAACTGGGATCATACCATTTAAAATTTGAGGGGACCCATGCATGAGATAAAACATTTAGGAGCTGCCTATGTGAATTAGTCATACAAAGGACAGCCCTGGGATAAATTTTCTGCTTCCCATTCATAGACCTAAATTGCACTTGAAAATGGACAGAGATGAACCTTGTTTTATGTGGATGGGGAGTCTATGCCACAGCAGTGGTATCTTCTGCAAGATAACCTGTCCTTCAAAACTGTTCTGTTGATGTTGCAGAAGAGGTTTAGATCCTTAAACTGAGTCCGTTGATGCCATTTGAATTGATGATATGCAGTAAACCCATTAGTAATGGGTCAGAAGATGCCTTGTATGCTAGGCACAGATCACCTCCTAGCAGTCTGTAGGATATTGAGTATAGTGACAGGGTTTTGAGTCAGTCCATGTAGGGCATGTTTGTTTAGACCTTGTATTCTTCTAGTGAGGTATATCTATGCGTGTTGTATAATTGAATGATTTTTCTAAATTACTATAATCTCTGTCTGCACAAATTCCAGAATATGATTTGTATATTGTCAGAGGGCAAGTTATTGATCTATACTTTTTAGGATGGCTTGCAGGTTCTCTCTTAAGGAGTATCATTTTTTTTCCTGTTGTTAATCAGGTTGGTGTTTGTTTGAAATGCACATATCAGCAATTCTTACTCAGGGCTAAATCTTTGTGTAAAAATGTTAATACCTTTAGTCAGAAGTTAGGTATTGTGTCTGGGCCTGAGGTTTTCCATTTTGGAGCTTTCCTTAAACATATTTTGCATCCCCTACTTTAGAATTGCTTACTGATTCTTTTAAGTCCTCTATCTATTCAGTATCTTTGTTATGTTCGATAGGGTCTTCATCAATATTTCTCCAAAATTGGATGATGTCTTCTTTTTTGGTGGTGTTTCTGTTATTTTTGCTTTGTTTCCCAGTTCTCTATAAACCACTTTTGGATCATCAATGAATTGCTTATTTCATACTTTTCCTTTGCATTTATCTGTATATCTTCCATTTTTTCTGCTTGTGCTGATATTTTAGTTTATTACCAATAATAATGTATGATGCCTTCATTGAAGGTTGGGCGTCGAGCTGGCACCTCGGCACTCGTAAAAAATCTACTGCCAATCATTAGCAGACCGGAGTTCCGCTGTGGTGACCCCTAACCGGGAAAAGCCGAAAGAAAAACAACAACAACCAATAATAATGTATGATAGATCCTGGTCAGTTTTGATACTGTGTATTACTTTTACCATGTCTATCTTTCTAAGTATTTTTGATTATGTTTCCTTTTCTATATCCTTCTAACAGTGATATATCTTCTTTTAACTGCGTCATCATTTTCTCTATTTGATACTTCCATACTAACATTTTACTTTTCCCCCCTTCTTTTTTTATTGCTCTCTGTCTCTCTGTTTTTGTGGTCAAACTTTATCCATTATTAGTTTAACTGCATGATAATATATCCTTAGGGTTGCCACTTTTTCATCCTTCCATTTCCTGACAAATAAGCCACAGCCCCTGCAGAATGAAAACACCCCCTTGCCTCAGGGTAGGCACACCCCTTTTATCAAGCCACATTGAGAAGCAGCAGTTTTTAAATGTCATGGGCAGCCTTGAATGATCTGAAACCATAGCTAAAGTGTTCCATGGTGCTCCCTCCTCCTATCTACTGTCACTCTGGCATACACCCAGGTTTTCTTCGGTTTTCCTCCCATTTTTGCCTCCTCATACTGCACAGAATACTTTTTTTTTGTTTTACTAAATGTTCACTAAAAAATCAACCAGCCAAAGCACGACCCAAACACAGAAAGTAAATGTGAGCACTTTTGTTCTTTAATATATCCACAAAGAACTTCTTCAGACAACGCTACAAGGACTTCAGTAAAATATTTAAAAAAACAAATTACTAACCCATGTGATAACAATGAACTAATAGTAAAACAAAAACAATTGTCACACAACCAATGATGCAACAACTCTAAAACAGCAATCGAAGAATGACTAAAATTGCCATAAAACAAATTAATAATGTGTAAAACCAATTGAAGTCACTGTTAGAAAAATTCAAAGCCGTTTCATCTGCAAAATAACATTTCATGGTAATGGATTCATTTGAATTTGGAGTCCAGTCGGGTCTTAGCCTAATCTGCCAGGCAGACTCCCGCACTCCCCCTCTTCCACAGAGTCAATTGTTGAAAAAGAAAATTTCCTGAAATTGTCACAAAGGGTAGCATGTTTAGCCAGTATATTGTTGACACCATCTTTTCTTATTACCAACAAATGTTTGTACACTGTCTCTTTTTTAGACATCTAATAGTTTTTCCAAAATAGAAAGAATTGCATGAGTCACAACAAGCAGCATAGACAACAAATTTAGATTCACAACTGAATCTACCCTTAGCTGAAATTGTCACATTGCAGTGTGGAAAATGTAGAGAAGATGCATTCCTCATGACTCTACACTGCTTGCAATCACCACAACAGAAAGTACCTGGTATAACGTGCTTCATGAAACCTGACCTTTTGTGATGATGTTGTTCAAACAAACTTTTCAGATGGCAACGCCTTTTGAAAGAAAACACAGGTGCCTCACCAAGAACCTTAGTTAACTCGTAGTTGCCAAGAACAATCTAACAGTTTTCTGAAATAATATTTTTAATCAACCACATTTCATTGGTGATCAGAAGTGGAAAATATAAGTTAAAAATTGATCTATATTTTAACAGCGAATGGTTAAAATAGCAAACGCTGTATAACCGACCCTAAAATGTCAAAATGGCAAAATGCTGAACACACAGAACAGAGATTTTATTTCCCCAGGGAAAAAAATTGCTGCTACATAAAAAAAACAAAACAAAAAAAACAAACACAAAATAAAGTGGGGAGCTGTGCCCCCCACACCCCCCTACTTAAATATACCAACACCGTGATTGTACCATAGTGGAGGAAATAGCCAAGTCCCAAAAACAGGCCAGTGATTTTTTTTCCCTGGGAAAAAAATTGCTGTTCGCTGCATTCAGGATTTTGCCATTTTGAACAAAATGGTTCGATTTAACAGTGTTCGCTATTTTAAGCATTCGCTGATTTAATAGGGAACCTTAAAAACAACTTGATTGGATGTGTTAGAACCAATACCTCTTGTGGGAGCCAGTCCAAAAATAACAGTTCCCTTAGTTAGTCCAATCCCGATCACATGAAAAGAGGGGTTGTCAAAAGTCAAATGACTGGGCAGGTTAACCACTAATGATTCTACTTTTCTAATTGAATTAACTACATTAACAGAATTTTTTATAGATCATGGTTACAACCGCGCTTGGTTAGTAATCACTGGTAATGAAGTAACATTGCTGAGATAAACTAAAGCTCGTCTGATCTTAACTCAGGGAGCTGTGGACTGGACTCCAGGTTTAAATGAATCCATTAACATTAAATGTTTTTTTTTTTGCAGATGAAACAGCTTTGAATTTTTCTAACAGGCATTTCAAACAGTTTTACACACTATTAATTTGTTTTCATGGTGATTTTAGTCATTATTCAGTTGCTGTTTTACATTTGTTGCATCACTGGTTGTGTGATAATTGTTTTTGTTTTACTATTGGTTCATTGTTGTCACGTGAGTTAGTAGTTTGGTTTTTAAATATTTTAGTCATGTCCTTTTAGCATTGTCTCAAGAAGTTCTTTGTGAATGTATTAAAGAACAAAAGTGATCACATTTATTTCTGTGTTCGGGTCGTGCTTTGGCTGGTTGATTTTTTAGTGTTGATTTTACTAAATGTTGTCTTACTTGTCAGTTTTGCCCTACATCCCTTCAACACATCCTAAATAGCCAAGAGTTTACTGTAATAAGTATCTAGAGGAGAATTTAATTAAGCTGGGAGTCTGGGGATGACAAGGCCAACAGTAGTTGTTAGATTCTAAATGCTCCAAGGTGAATTTTTGAGATTTTTTTCCACAGCCTTTGGTTCAATGATGGCCTGAACAAAAAACATAATTTAGTAAAGTTACTTTTTTCTTTCAAGAAAGAAATAAGTTATTTCCAAGGCTTAATGTTCAAGGATGATGACACAGTAGTTACCAATAAACTGAGTAGCAGATTCCCACAAACTGAGAAGAAAACACTTATGAGGGCACATAAATCTTGTTGGGGATGACTACCTTCCTCCCTACCATCCCCCAGAAAGGTTAGTTGTTTTCTGTCTACCATTCTGGTACAAAACTGAGATGGAAGTGAAAGGACAGACAGGCATATTCATATTTCATGTTGCTGCTATCATACATCTACACAGCATGCTGCCCCGGACATAACTACAAAAGGCAAACACCTTAACTGTACCACTGAAGTTAAAGTAGGATGAAAGAGCAGTGATATATTCCAACATATTGATGTCAGCTGTACATGCACAGCATGCCTCCTTTCCCCTACACCTATTTGATATTGCCCTGCATATACATTTGATTTCAATTACTCACAATAATTTTTTTCAACTTGTTGCTCTTACACAGTACACTGGCCCTAGACAAGCTACAGCAATCTTCTGTACACGTCTCTAAGGTGTGATTTTGAATAAAGTTAAAGAAACAATGACCGTTCTGTCCCCACCCAGCACACAATCTGCAGAGTCCTTGTGTGTATATCTATGAAGTCGACTGCATGGAACATTAAAGAAATAATGACCACAGTATCCCATGTCCTCATAAAACTGTGGTGATCGCTGTGCCCACCTCTGCATGGGCCAATTTTAAACTAGGTGGGTCCACAGCACAGGATCCTAGAAAGCTACTAAGCTAAGACTGATGTCTTCTAGATGCTCTGAGAGTGTTCTAGGATGCATTCTACTACCCAGGAGGTATATATATATATATATATATATATATATATATATATATATATATGTATACATATATTCTGCGTGGAGACGTGTGAATGGGCATACCTTCGTTGAATGTTGTGCATCAGGGCTGGTAACTCGGCACGTAAAAATCAACTACCAATCATTTGCGGACCGGAGTTCCACTGTGGCAACCCCTAACCGGGAAAAGCCGAAAGACACAACAACAACATATATATATATATATATATATATATATATATATATATATATATCTATAGATATGAATCCACCAATATTACTTTCACACACACACACACACACACACACACACACACACACACACACACACACACACACACACACACACACACACACACACACACACACACACACATATTGCCCCTGACAAAACCAGTGCTATCAGAATATAGACACACACAAAGAACATCAGTCCACCTACTGGGGTGTTAGAGGAATCCAGAGCACCCTTACAAGGACAGGGAGAACATGCATGCTCCACAAAGATGGAGCCACAGCCAAGAACTCAGACAGAGAGATAAACAGTGTGAGATGATAATACTACCACTGTGCCACTTTACAAACAATGGGTTCATTTCCATCAAATTTAGCCTAGGCCACCAAAGATTGCCACTTATGGTGTGCAGTGCTGATGTTTAAATGAAAAAAGTGAAATAAATAATAGCCACTTCGTTGCTCTTATATACACATATATACATTTTAACCCTTGCATCTCACACACACACACACACACACACACACACACACACACACACACACACACACACACACACACGCACACACACATGCATACATACACACACACATGCTTGTGTGTAAACCACTGCAATGTTTGTTTTTACACTGCGTTTGAATGCAGGTAAAAAAATCCAAGCGAAACAGTAAACATTTTAGGAAACATACTTCAGCATACTTCTCAATTGTCCCTGATTTTGACTCAAATGTTAGCTCTGTCTTTCTTAATCCCTCAAAAAATTGGCTATGTTTGGCAAAAAGCTGGTGAATTGCACTTAATAAATAATGGAAATAATTAGAGTTATAGATTTCTTTTACTCCAGTAAATGTTTATTAATTCACATTCTCTTATTCTGACTGTGTCATATGTCAATAACACTAATATTTTAAATGTGTCCATGATTATTTCTGGACTTGTCTTTGATTTTGATGAGATTTGTCCCTGATAAATTGACAACTATGTACCTCAGAAATTTGTTAGTTTTCAAAATGATTCAAAATATCTTTCAACAACTCACCATAACTAGATTTTCTGACAGATACCCTGATTTATGGATTTCCTGACAGAGAAACTGATTTCCTGTCAGGAAAATTTCTTGACAGGTGGCAACCCTATATATCCTATTTTTTCTGTGATTTTACATGAGTTTCTCTGAATAGTCCTGATTACTGTGTTCATTTGTTTTATCAACCTTCTAACATTTGGGTCTTATTTAATTTCTGCAATCTATTTTTTTCATATGTCTTAATATGTCTGTCCAACTCTAAATTAAGTTGGTCTTCCCTTAGACCATTTCCTTCTAAGCTAAGAGCATCTTCTTTGCTCTCTGTTTCTTGTACGGATTCTACAGAAAGTTCTAGAACATCTTCCAGGGACATATCCTCTTCAGATGCACCCTGATTCATCTTCATAGGTTCATAGGTTCATACGTTGGTACTAGGCTATCAGCCCTAGGGCCTATACAAGCCTAGCGATAACAATTCCCTGGCTATTTCTTCCCACACTATTTACTTTCCTGGACCCCTGTCTAGCAGGGCGACTGACGTGATCCCCGGGGTGAATTTCCTTTCTCCCATCCAATTGTCAAGGTTCTTTTTGAAGAGGGCCAAAGAGGCACTCTGCTTAACATGTATGGGCAATCTGTTCCAGTGTCTGGGAGTCTCTGGGTCAGGAACCTATCCCTCCAGCATGTTTTGTTTATTGCGATGACAAGGTTTAGATCCCTGGAGCATGTGGCTCTGAGGGATTGGGATTTCTTTAAATGTAGCATGTCCAACAGCTCTGGGTTTGACATGGCCTTGTATGTTAAGCAGAGATCGCCTCTGAGTAGACGATATGCGACAGAGTATAGCTGGAGTTTTTTAAGGTGGTCAGCATAGGGCATCTGCTTTAGGCCTGTGATTCTTTTAGTGAGGTATTTATGTGGCCTTTCCAGTTGTTGCGATGTTTTGAGAGGTACATACCAAACAAGGCATTGTATTCTATAATGGGTCTAATGAGAGATGAGTTCAGTGGGACAATGACCTCCTTTTTTTGGATGAAAAGCCCTTAGTGATGAGGTGTGCCACAAAGAAGGATTTCCTGACTGTTGTGGCGATGTAGTTATCAAAGGTGAGACCACTGTCCACCTGTGTCCCTAAGTCTCTTATCACACTTTTGGTGTTTAGTGTACTGCCACCTATATGGTAATTCATGGGTACATGTTTTTTCCCAAAGGGGATAACTATACATTTCTTGGCATTGAGCTTGAACCCATGGCTCTGGCATCAAGCATCTGTTTCTGTAAGGCCCTTTTGTAGAGTATCCACATCATTTGGGGATTCAGTAATGGCTCCCAGTTTGCAGTCATCTGCAAACTTTGTTAGCCAAAGTCCCTTAGTGTTGGCCTGTACTTCAGAGAAGTAGATGCCAATCAAGAGCGGTCCCAGGACTGAACCCTGAGGTACTCCACTTGTCACTTGCATGGAACTGGATTTGGAATCGGCTACTTTTACAGTGTGGGTTCTATCAGTAAGCCAGTTAGCAACCCATTGTGTGACGTAGGGATTAATGCCCAGCTTAGTAAGTTTATCTATGATTCCAGAGTGGGGGATGGTGTCAAAGGCCTTGGCAAAGTCTAGATAGGCTGTGTGGACCACCTTACCCATGTCCATGGTTCTGGAGAATGATTCGAAGAAGTCAAGCAGGTTCAGAAGACAAGATTGGCCCTTCACGAACCCAAACTGGGTGAGGTCCAGTGTTTGAAGGTTGCCAGTGTCTTTGTTTATAAGTTCCATGATAATATGCTCCATGGCCTTGCAAATAAGGCTCATCAGACTGATGGGACGGTAGTTTCCAGGATCCAAGGTGGATCCCCCCTTGTGGAGTGGGATAACTGTAGCTCTGCACCACTCAATGGGCATGAAACCTGAGGTGAGGCTATGATTAAACACGATACTTAGGTGAGATGCCAGTTCATATTGTAGTTCATATAGTACACAGCCCGGGATGTCATCTGGTCCCATGGATGCTGTATTCTTAGCTTTGGAGAGTGCATTTTTTTACCTGTGTGGCTGTTATTACCGGAATTTGGCAATCTTCCGGTATTGCGATGGGCCATTTAGGGGTTGAGAGGGGGGTGAAGTTGGCACTGAATCGATCTGCCAGGATATTGGCAATATCCTTGGGATCAGTATATTTAATGCCATTCTGTTTTAGCTCAGAGCAGATCTGAGCATTGCCATTTAGATTCTTGACATAATTATAGAATGCCTTGTGGTTGTCTTTGGAATCTTTGGCAATTTTATTTTCCTAACTAGCTTTGGAGGATTTTATGAGGGATCTCAGTTTCTTACTGAGGCTGGTAAGGGAGTTTTTTGCATCCTGGGATTTTCCTCTTTTCTGCAACAGTTTCTTCCTTTTGTTGTAAAGTTTGTTTATGGCAGGGGACCACCAGATTGGCTTCCTATTTTTGGATGAGAGCATCTTGGTTCTATTTGGGATGGCACGATTCATGCATGAGTGGATGTGCTTGTACAGTGCCTTAGTGTAGGATTCAGCAGTTGAACTTTCAGTTCCCATCTGCATGGGTGTCATGAAGTTTGTTACTTCTGACTTGAGTAGCATGAAGTTGGCTTTGGAGAAGTTTTTTATGGAAGTTTCCTTACTGGGGGGTGAGGGTGGGATGTGGATGTTAAGGGTGATTAGCTTATGGTCAGACCTGACTAATGAGGGGGTGACCATAGGTGTGGAGCATCGATTTCCCATGTTGGTAATGACCAGGTCTAGGATATTGGAGCCCCTGGTGGGACTATGGATTAGTTGATCCAGGGCATTGGAATTTATGAATTCCAAGAACAGTTGGGCAAAGGTGTTGGTACATGAGTAGTTTTCCCAGTTAATGGCAGGGTAGTTACAATCACCCAGTATTGGGGTGTTTGGTTCTATCTTAATATTTTCCAGTATGTTTAGAAAGGTGTAGTGAGAATCTTGGGGTATGGTGGGGGACCTGTAGCAAGCTACAATTTGGATTGCAGTCTTACCTATTGTTAGTTGCACCTGGAGAATTTCAGACGCATTGTGTTGGGCAACTAGCCTGGTGGTGTGAATATCCTTGGTGAATATTGATACTCCTCCACCTTTAGTGTTTTGGTCCTGGTTTGGTGGCCGAAAAGTGTGGTAAGAGTTGTAGCCTGGTTTTGCAGGGGTGCTTTCTGGAGCCTTGAACCAGGTCTCAGTTACTGCACAGATATTGATGTTCTCCATTTTTGGAGTGCTTCAAGAGAGTGCATTTTGAGGTTTAGACTTCTAGCATTGAGTAGCATTACCTTCAGATTTTGCATGCTTGTACCTGTTATGGTGGTGATTTTGTCATTTGAACTTTGCCTAAAAAAGGCACTATAGGGGTGGCAAGAGCCTTAGCCAGTAACCTGAATCCCAGGGGTGACAGGTGCAGACCATCTCTGGCAAAGCATTGTGGTCTGTCGATCATGTCATCTCAGGCAGACAGAAACTGCTGCTCTTTTATATGAGAACCCAGTGGTCCATCATTCCACAACCTTTCTTGCGTCAGAGTTGTCACTGTTTTCTGCTTCTTCCTTGCTGTGCAGCTTCAACTGGACTTTCATAACAGTCTCCCACAGAAGGCTCCAGTGCATAGCCAAGTAGTGGATCTTCCTCAAATACCTACTGCTTCACTTACTTCTCTTTAATCTGGGGACCCATTGCTCCATCGTGTTGCAACATTGCCTGTGTTGGATTCCCCACATTAAATCCTTCACTTCATTTTCCACTTGTTTAACCTCTACCTTACTAATCCTCTGTTCTACATTCCTGCTTTTTTCTTAGTTTTTATATTGTAAAATTTTCCATATCTGGATGCCTTTGCCGCTATTTCCCTTAATATATCTTTGGAGGTGTGTTTTTGTTTGGCTTTCTCCTCTATATAAATATTGCACTATACCAGTTTTAATTTTCTTTCTCGTATCCATGTTTCTTATTTATACCTTTCAAAAATATCTGGGTTTTGTTCTTTATATTTTTGCACTTCCTTTATAACTTCTTTTTTCAGGCAGCACAAAGTTTCTTCATCTATATAATGTTTTTCATGGATCTGCTGTGTTAATGAATGAAAATATTTCTTTGTAGCATTTGACAGTTTTTCATGTGCAAGTGTTTTTTTTTTCACTAATTTCTCTCAATCTTTCTGCATGTCCTTTTTTCTGGAAATTCTGGGCTTCTTGAACATTAATAATAATACATAATCTCAGCATCCTACTTTGGCATTACTATGTCTCTTTTTTGGCCTGCCAGTTTTTGTGTTTTTTATGGACTACTTCCTTCTGCCACAGAAGGGCCATTCATCTTCTGAGCCTGGGCTAACCCTATGATAGAAATGTTTCCATGTCCTGAGGATTCTACAATTTATTTTGGGTTTTAGCATCAGTGTGTGCACCAAGAGTTGCATTTTTTATCCTAGGACCTGTGCACCTAGACTTCTTTTTTTAGATTTTAACTTACCTTTCTCCATGATACATGTTGTATAGAATACAGTCTATATATCAGAATTGTCTTGATGAAATTTTGTAAAAACAGGGTCTACCACATGAAGATACTCAACAAGGCATGAAGATGCATTCAGTTCCAGTAATAATACTCTCATTTCCTTGCTGATTTCATCACTCCATTCAAGCCTATAAGTTTACATTTGATGACTGGATGGAGTAGACATAAAGTATACCAGGGTTATCACATATGGTCCTGCTTGATTTGGGAGGTGGTCGCTATTAAGTACTCATAAAGGATGGCAAGAACTTTAAATGTGCTTACATCAATGTGTATATGGCTAGGCCTCTTAAGATCCCTGTGACTACTTATCTTGTATTGCTTCTTTATTTCTGTGTTCATAGGTTCATAGGAGATTGCTATGCTAATGGCCCAAGAGCCCTTAAAAGCCTAGCCAGTTTTACTCAGATTTTACCCAGATTTCTATCCTCCTCTGTCCACAAGGGACATGGACACCACCCCAGGAGTGAATTTTTAATTTCCCATTCATTGGTCCAGATTGCACTTGAAGATGCTCAGGTAGGGGCTCTGCTTCATGTGAATAAGAAGCTTATTCCAGAGGATGGACAATCTCTGGGACACATATCTGTCTCTCCAGCATGATCTATTCATGTCATAGATCAGGATTTGATCTTTGGAGCTGATAATCCTCAAGCTGTTAGTTTTGCAAATATGCAAAATTTCCATCAGGGCTGGGCCACAGACTGCCTTGTAGGTCAGGCACAGATCATGGGCTTTTAATTGGTCCAGATATGACATGTTGGTTATACCTTGTATTTTTTTTGGTGAGAAACTTCTAAAGATGCTCCAATTGTTGCGGCTGCCTGTTGAGATACATGCCAAAGAGTGCATTGAACTTCATTATTTGTCTGATGAGGACTGAGGACAGTGGTATTATGACAACCTTAGATCTGGCTGCCATGTCCTTACTTATAAGCTCAGCCACATAGAAGGATTCCCTCACCACTGTGGACATGTGGTGGTCAAACTTCAAATTATTATATCTGAGTAGCCAGATCTCTCACCTCTGAGTCCACTCATTGGAGGCAGGTGCTATCAATATTGTAATTTGCAGGGGTATTCAATTTCCCAAATGTACAGCTGAAAAAGGGAATACAGGAGTATATTTATTTTTCAATGGATGTGTGTGACTGTGAATGCTGAGGTGTAGCAAAAGAAAAAGGGCATTTATGGGTAACTTGCTTTGGAAGTTTAATGTTTAGAAAGGCCAGGTTCAGTGGATGTGTGGCATGTGCTGGGGGCTGTAGTTTGTGCTTGTGTGTGTGTGTGTGTGTGTGTGTGTGTGTGTGTGTGTGTGTGTGTGTGTGTGTGTGTGTGTGTATGCATGCAAGGACACAGACTCAGCACATGGTGCAGCACTGGCTGTACTACAGTCTTGGCAAGATATTGGTGAGCTGCATAACCTCCAGCAAAGCTAGAACTTCCACTGAGTGACCTCCCAAATCTCTTGTATCAGAGGCACATTGGATATATGCAAATGACCCTTATGAACATCAGGTGTTTCAGCTAATTGATGACTCTGAATGCCCATGACTTGTTTTGTCATTTTAATGGACAATTTCAGGCCAATAAAGCCAAACCCCACTAGCTGTGGATATGCATATTTCGGCCTTGTTATGACTTCATCAGCACAGCACAAGCAGAGTGTTTGACTAAGTATAAGAAACACAGGGCTGTTATACCCAGCTGATGTCCATTATCATTAGGGTCACTGCAAAAATACCCCAAACAACAAACCAAAATAATAAGTGAGAAGATCACTGAAAAACCAGTCAGTAAAAACAAAAACGTCCACTGAGCGACCTCCCAAACCTCTTGTATCAGAGGCACACGGGATATATGCAAATAGCCATTATGAACATCGGGTGTTTCAGCTAATTGGTGATTCTGAATGCCCATGACTTGTTTTGTCATTTTAATGGACAATTTCATGCCAATAAAGCCAAACCCGTTTAGCAGCATGACCTTTAATTTGTGTTTTGTCGAAATGTTTATGTTGGTAGTGGATCATGTTGGCTAACATCTGTGAATGTAGCAGATGATCAGCCATGAAGATGGCCCCTTACTCCTGATAGATGACCCAGAGAAGGCAGCTCATGGTCCAATGTATGATTCAGTCTACCTAGCGAATCACACATACATGTCATGCACTTTCGTAGGTCAATGTGCACAGACTGGATTACCTTCACTATGTCTGCTATGACTGTGTTGGAACTATTCTGTGCCTCCATGATGGCCCTGCACATATGTTGGGTGGCAGCTACTGACACAACAGCCTTAGGGGGAAGGCAGTACCATACCTCTGGTAAGCACAATTACCATCTCCCCTATGTAGTTCCCCATCCATGAGTGCTTGGACAGATGCAGATATCGCTGAACCAGGGGCCAGCATGCTTCCCTGAACTATAGTGTCCCAATCAGCCTGTCCATTCTCAAATGGTTGTTTCTTGGGTATGTACAGAATGTTCCATTTCATCAGAATGCTACAATTTCTGTGCTGAAGAAAATCTAGGTCAGTGTTCAACACTGATGTCTATGAAAGAAGATAAAGAACTTTCTACTTTTTTTTCTCAAGTATATATGTAAGAAATCTACTCAAACTAACACCTTGTTTCTTTTCTTAGAAGTGAAGAATTGGTAAGACAACAGCTATAATAATGCTGTAAAAAAAAAAAAAAATATATATATATATATATATATATATATATATATATATACACATATATATATATATATATATATATATATATATATATATATATATATATATATATATATATATATATATATACACACACACACACACATATATATATATATATATATATATATATATATATATATATATATATATATATATATATATATATATATATATATAGTAATGTGCAACATATAATTTGCTAACACTGTACATGTTAACAGCTTATGCTGCAGTGCTATTAACTTTATACATATTAATTGAAGGAAATAAAGCTAGATGTTTGCTACTGATTATAACAGGTTAAAAGTACTAAGAAGAGTGAGAAACATATACCCCAGGATTCATGAAGCTCGGCGCAAGGCCGGCGTTAGGCTTGCACCGGCCATGCGGCGTGAAGATGGCACAGTAGTGCCAAATGCATAGTAATGAAGGCGCACTGCCGACACAGCCACGTGCACAGGAAAGGAGAGCGAGTGCATAGGGCATGTCGAAGTGCCGCACGGAGGCGTGGAAATGGCACCTGTCGATGTGCAACCTAAAATGCTTGCATATAACAAGTTGCAAGATAGTAACCAAGTCAGTGTCCCTGGATACTGAAACGTATGCAAAGCATGCAAGAAAGTACCTGTGAACACAAAGTGACGAAGCAAACACAAATGCACAGTAGGGAATAACGGGTCCCTATCCCGCGAACAAATGACATGAAAGACCATGTTGCCGTAGTCCAACGCAGTGTAGATAGCCATACCAAGTGGAAGTGAAATGCATCATATGTTAGCGATCCGCCAGTAGGTACGTCCAGCCCAATGGTGAGGGTCACCAGCTGACCCATAATGTGAGGGAGGGTACACAGCTGGGCAGATGTGTCCATAACAAAATACATGAGAAATGTAGATATCTAGCGACTGTATGTCCGAATTATATCCCACAAGGCATGTAATAGTCACATACAAAAGGTATGTCCATATTTCACATACCAAATGTGATAGGAAATAGAATAAGCATGTAAACAAAACAGAAGGAGCATACAAACAGCCACAACAATAAGGACACATGTAGGCTGAAAGGAACAGTATTATCCGTACCGTCGACTAGGATTACCACCTGTCCCACTTTGCGAGGGACAGTCCCGCTTTGGGCAGTTGTGTCCTGACAAAAACCTGTAACAATGGCAAATGTCCTGAGATTATTGGACAAAATTATTCCCTATATGTTATGTAATAGTTGCATTAAACAGGTTTTCTGTATCTAAATTACATAAATGTTATAAGAAACAGAATAAGCAACTGAACTGCTACAAGAATAAGCTTTTATATAGGCAAGAAGTCTAAGTTCTATCCTGCGTACTGACCGTGGGTATGTGCCGGCCTGTAAAATATGATGTGTGTACCAAAAATGTCCGACTTTGGCCAATTGAAAAGATGGCAACCCTACCGTCGACTGTGGGGAGGCGTTGTCCACTACAGTCAGATATGTGTAAGGAATATATCCCATCCCGGACATAGGAAAAGGCATCCTACCAATGAGTACAACAGGCCACCATAATCCGGAAGTCAGCGGTACAAGCCGAACTTGCCAGGATGTGTCACAGTTGAACGGGTAGTACCCGGGTATACGAAACATGTAATGAAAGTGAAGTATGGGTGTGTACCTATGTGCGTGAGGTAGAGCATGTGGAAAGCAAACATGGCAGGGTAGTCCACATAACTATACAGGTACTAGACACATGTAGGGTATTCAATGTGTTACTCTGGCCGTGTCATGGGCCAACAACCAAAGCAGTGATGTATGGGGTGTAAGGAATCTGTGTGTGTGGGGTGGATGGGTAATGGTACAATCCTCCAAGGAGATACTGTGTTGTATGCAGGATAGGTGAACCGGAGGTGTATGAGGGAGCAGCGGGTGAAGCTGAAAGAAACACAAACACATGTATAAACAGCTGAAATACAAGCAGACAGGCGATACTGAAGAACACAATCCCACAAACAGATGAATATTGAAATGTGCGATACAAATGTATAGATATGTCACCGGCACATACCCACAGATTGGTCCTGATGGAACTGGCCATAACAAATGCAACACACCTGGATGGAACTGGCCATAACAAATGCAACACACCTGGATGCATAATGGACTACCCAGTATCCCCTCCACATCACACAACCTGCTCCCGTACCTGAACGTCCACCAAATACAGACGTACTTGGCCTACTGGTTTGGTGCAGCTACAGCTACACATAGTGAACACTACACATATGTAGTAGGTAGTGTCACCCTAGGCGGTTGCAGGATTGCACACAACCTCAGCACATTTTCTTAACTCCAAAACGATGTTCGGTATTCCTCTTGTTGTGGATCGGTACAATTTTTGGATATCCCTCATGGGATGCGTAACCTGTGTAAACATTAGAATGGAAGACACGAAGTCCAGTCCTGTAGATATCTGGACAGAAGTTGGAATGTGCATTAGAGGTGCATGACTCTGTCCAGCCCTAAGTGGTCATGCATAACCTACTACCCAGTATCAAACACTTGCCCATGACGCACGTGTCCCGGCACGAATAAGCGGAAATATATTGCACACATTCGCATAGTGGCAAATGGTATAAGGGTGATGAAGGCACTAACATAAACAGGATAACCCTGATCTACTGTGTGAGGGACACTTAATGTGTGTGTAGGTGTGACCGACCATACCTGTCAGTCTCTGAGAGCAAGATATCTGGACAAAGCCGTGAATAAAAGTATACCTGTCAACCTCTGAGAGCAAGATATCTGGACAAAGCCATGAATAAAAGTGGGACAAAGGCCCAAAAGTATGGACAATTTGTAAAGATTGCTCTTAGAAACTTAGAAAGTTGATAGAATAACAGTTTGTACATTGACATTAATTTCCTGAAGAGTATGAAGTCTGAAACTCAACTGTCTGTCATTATGTTCTGACTTCAGTCTTTAATGACTAGCTACTGATTTGCCAGAAAACAACAGTGTATTACAGAGGTCCGTACATATTTACAGTAACAAACCTTCACATTTGTCAGGTATGGGAATCATGGGTATGCAATAATGGGCCTAGGTTCACAGATGTTGGTTGGCACAGATTTATTAGGTCCGCCCCATGGGAGTGATTAATATTCCTATGTGGGTATAGCACATGCCTATACCTTCCAAAAATGAAGAGCCCATCTACTGGATATTGTGTAAACCATTGGGGGAAGACGTAGGGACTTATATCAGTGTCATGTAAGCGATTATCATGGACATACATGCTTACGAATAAGATGGTAACCATACCTCTCAACCTTTCAGAATAAGACATCTGGACAAAGGCATATTTAAATAAGTACAAATAGGGACTATTTTATATATTCCTCTGACAAAGTTAGAATGTTGATGGAATAATGGATAATTCATTAGTATGAATGTTTTGAGGGTTATTAGTTATAAACTATTAATGTCTGTCATTATTATCTAACCTCATAGTCCTTAATGACCTGCCGCTAATTTACTAGAAAGGCACAATATTATAAAAAAAGGAACAACATTATAAGTCTAAGTTCGGGACATTTACCCAAAATGTGTACAGTTGAGAGGTATGAAGGTAACCCTGTCCTAAATAAATGTACAGAACTAGTGATATCAGGTGGACAGGTGTGAAGAAAGATGTGATGACAAATGACAAAACATGTATAAGTCAAAAGCATGTACCTCGATAAATGTGAATGAATACTTATGCCCTGTGATAGTCAATGTGGAAGGTTAATAGAAACAAAATAAATGTGTCCCTCAGGGTGTTATGCACTGTTCCCGATACAGTGTTCAGTCTCCCACACTCGCATGTGAGTTCTGCCACTGACAGAAAGCGCAAATACCAGCGAACACATAAGGTAGATGATAGCATAATATGTTTTGATTAGCACCTGTTGGCTTTTGTGAGGAACACAACACTCTTGGCGGGTGTGTCCTGCAAAAGGAATGTAATGGCATCTGGCCTGTGATTTCTTCTTGTGTGTAGTGGTGTAATAAAATGATATATCTTGTATCAGAAACAGATACATGTTATAGGAAACAGTATTATCGACTATACTACTACAAGAAAAATCTGAAGGTATGAAAAGTGCTGAAGTAGTCAGTTTAGTACTGACCACAGGTATGTGTTGACATGTCAAATGTCACAGCTGTATATATAGTACCTAGAGGGCTGTCACCATTACAAATGATGAAAGTGGGAGCTGCTTTGTAGAAATGTCAGACGTAGCAGGTCAAAACATACCTACAGCCATGCATACTCCACAAATAGACATATTAGCACACAGCAAAGCTCAGGCCAGGAGTCATGGAGCCTTGGCTGGCATGTACGTGTAGAGGTAGAGTAGAGCAAGGCAAGATGTCTGCTGAGCTATTCAGCAATATCGTGTAGGGGCGTGTAAGACAGCCCCTAAAACAAATGTTGCACGGACAATGTTAGGATATGCAAATTACCCCATTTGTAGGTGAAAGCTATGCAAATGATGTAAATCTGCGATACATGAAACAGTAAGCTGTCCGTGCAAGAGTAGAGTTATGTGCAGAAATGTACTCAGATGTTAACCGAGTTACGTTCTGCAAGTAGCTAAACAGAGCAATGTCAGCTGCAAATAAAGGATGAATTCAGTTGAAGAAGCATGCCAATGGCCAAATATAAGGCCAGTGGCATATTTTTCCATTGGAAATTAATAAAACTCTATTTGTCCTCCCCCGATCTCCGGTGTGTAAGCATAGAGCAGCGGTGCAAAAATGCGCTGGGCTTTTAAAACAAGAAAAATATTTAAAATACACATAGAAATTATAATTTTAGTTAACAGTTAGTTCGCCATGCAGGTGAATGGCAAGCTGAAGACAAGATGGCTACTGAGTACTGGTTGCTATGTGTGGAAGCGCTCTGTCAGAGATGTAACCAAGCATTAGTAGGCAATCCAATGCAATTGAGGCTGAGGATAGTGAATCACAATTTGTCATGCCATATGGGCCAAGCCACTACAGTGGAAGAGTAGGTTAAGTGGATGTTTGCTGTCAGTTACTCATCAGTGGAAGAGGCGTGTTATGATTTATCCTAGGTACAGTCAGGAAACTGACGGTGTACACCATGGATATCACTGAAGTTTCTTGCAAACCTGCTGACAGTGTGTTCACGCCTGTGCATGCCTATAAGCCTGAGTAAGCCCGTGTGCGTGCGTTGAAGAACAAGTAAGCTAGTGTAAGAATGTTGAAGCCCGTGTAATGTCGTGTAAGCCAGTGTACGCATTTGTAAGCATGTATAAATCTGTACTACGCACATCACACACGTACTGCACACTCTGAAACACATGCTGCCAATACTACACACGTCAGTCAAATGGCACATGGATGGATAATAAATCTTCAGAATCAACAGTGCTGTAAACTATACTACATTGATGGTCATAGCTGCAATGCATCATGCCTGCTTACATACACCTAGAAGGATATCACACTTTGTGTTAACAACATTTTAACATTAATACAGTGCTATAAAGCCACTCTGTACATCAGTACCATGTTAGTCCATTCCTGCATCAATGTTACACATTACAGGTGGTGGCACAGGTGTCATCATATGCACAGGGTATGGTGTTTCTTTTCCAGAGCCTGTCATTGAGCCATCCAATCAACATGTACGTATGTGTGTGTGTGAGGGACAACAGTGTTTTCATGGCCCAATGTTGATGCAATGTGTGTGTGTGTGTGTGTGTGTGTGTGTGTGTGTGTATGTGTTATCCCTAGCTGTTTGTTTCATGTGTGCGTGTATGCATGTACACAGTTTCAGCATGTGTCAGCCATATACAGGAGGTTGTGGGACAGTCACAAACTGTACCTGCTAGGCTGCACAGATCGTCATTACTGGCCATGGACTCCCCTCCATGCATTCAACAATATTCCAGTCTTGCACCTGTCAATGTATACACATACATTCTTGGGATCTGTATCACAACCTGTGGATAAACGGGAGTCAGTAATGTTAACCTGATTTGCATAGTAGTGTCAGTTAATACATAGTTATATGAGCCATACTCATCCTCCAAAGTAATAACCACTGCTGACTGTTGCTGAGATGTGCACACGACCGTTTAAAGGTGCTGTACTATCATTGTTGTCAATGTCCCTTTAATACCCAGCAACAAAATAACTGGTCACTACACAACTATAACCCAGGATCACCACAGCACACAGTATGTGCACTATCACAGAGCCATAACAGATTTACATACATCAAAGGTGTTCACGTACAGATAATTCAGCACATTCAATAGTGCTAATATCCACATACATATCAATATCTATCTGCATTACATATATATCAATAGCTACACACACACACACACACACACACACACACACACACACACACACACACACACACACACACACACACACACACACTTGGCAGGGTTGGGATCAGAACACAGACCTAACTACCTTATTACACTACAGCATTACGCATATACAGAATGCACTACCATGATTACTAGATCACAGCATTCACACAGGCATACGTCTAGCTTGCTGGCATCAGCAGCAAAGGCAAAGATGCCGTACGGATTCTACAGAGAGTGAATAGTGTAAAAGCAATGCACTGTTGTCATGCAGCGGGAAACTCTCACACACACATACACACGTGTCAGGATTGGGATTAGAACACAGACCTAACTACCTTATCACCTTATAGCATTACGCATTTACAGAACGCGTTACCGAGATTACTGAATAAAGCACTCCCAGAGGCATACTTCTAGGTGGGTGACATCATCCGCAAAGGCAAAGATGCCGATGGGGAATGTATGTGGTGTGAGGCATCTAAAAGCATTACTGTGTCCCCAGGCAGCTGGAAACACACACACAGGCACACACTTGACAGGGCTGGGAGTTGAACATACACCTAAGTACCTTAGTACACTACAGCAATACGCATTTACAGAAAGTGCTACCGAGATTACTGAACACAGCACTCCCAGAGGCATACTTCTAGGTGGGTGACATCATCCGCAAAGGCTAAAACGCCGATAGGGAATGTATGTGGTGTGAGGTGTCTAAAAGCATTACCGTGTCCCCAGGCAGCTGGAAACACGCACACTTGGCAGGGCTGGGAGTCGAACATATGCCTAACTACCTTATTACACCACAACAATACGCATTTACAGAACGCACTACCGAGATTACTCAATGCAGCACTCCCAGAGGCATACTTCTAGGTGGGTGACATCATCTGCAAAGGCAAAGACGCCGATAGGGAATGTATGTGGTGTGAGGTATCAAAAAGCATTACCATGTCCCCAGGCAGCTGGGAACTCACACACAGGAACACACTTGGCAGGGCTGGGAGTTGAACATACACCTAACTACCTTATCACACTACAGCAATACGCAATTACAGAACATGTTACCGAGATTACTGAACACAGCACTCCCAGAGGCATACTTCTAGGTGGGTGACATCATCCGCAAAGATGCTGACAGGGAATGTATGTGGTGTGAGGCATCTAAAAGCATTACCGTGTCCCCAGGCAGCTGGAAACACACACACACACACACACACACACACACACACACACTTGGCAGGGCTGGGAGTCGAACGTACACCTAACTACCTTATCACACCACAGCAGTACGCATTTACAGAATGCGCTACCGAGATTACTCAACGCAGCACTCCCAGAGGCATACTTCTAGGTGGGTGACATCATCTGCAAAGGCAAAGACGCTGATAGGGAATGTATGTGGTGTGAGGCATCTAAAAGCATTAGGCTCTCTATGTGCTTGAGAGACTTGAACCTCAGCACTGAAATAAATAGGACATGCTGGAGGGACAGATTCATAACCCAGAGTCTCCCTTCACTCTGGAATAAAATCCCATTCCAGGTTAGGCAGAGTCCCTCATTGACTCTCTTCAAGAGGAATCTTGATGAGTGGATGGGAGATCATAGATTTACCCCGGGTATCACTTCTGTGTCACTGTTAGACAGAGGCACAGTATACTAACCTCGAAAAAGGGCATAGCAAAATTAATTAAAATGGGTGGCGAAAGCCAAACACACTCTGGCTAGGCTTATAAATGCCCTAGGGCAGATAGCCTAGTATGAACCTATGAACCTATGAACATACACCTAACTACCTTACCACACTACAGCAATACGCATTCACAGAATGCGCTACCGAGATTACTGAACACAGCACTCCCAGAGGCATATTTCTAGGAGGGTGACATCATCCGCAAAGGCAAAGACGCCGATAGGGAATGTATGTGGTGTGAGGCATCTAAAAGCATTACCGTGTCCCCAGGCAGCTGGAAACACACACACACACACACACACACACTTGGCAGGGCTGGGAGTCGAACGTACACCTAACTACCTTATCATAACACAGCAATACGCATTTACAGAATGCGCTACCAAGATTACTCAACACAGCACTCCCAGAGGCATACTTCTAGGTGGGTGACATCATCTGCAAAGGCAAAGACACTGATAGGGAATGTATGTGGTGTGAGGCGTCTAAAAGCATTAGACTCTCTACTTGCTCGAGAGACTTGAACCTCAGCACTGAAATAAATAGGACATGCTGGAGGGACAGATTCATAACCCAGAGGCTCCCTTCACTCTGGAATAAAATCCCAGTCCAGGTTAGGCAGAGTCCCTCATTGACTCTCTTCAAGAGGAATCTTGATGAGTGGATGGGAGATCGTAGATTTACCTCGGGTATCACTTCTGTGTCACTGTTAGACAGAGGCACAGTATACTAACCTCGAAAAAGGGCATAGCAAAATTAATTTAAAATGGGTGGCGAAAGCCAAACACACTCTGGCTAGGCTTATAAATGCCCTAGGGCAGATAGCCTAGTATGAACCTATGAACCTATGAACATACACCTAACTACCTTACCACACTACAGCAATACACATTCACAGAATGCGCTACCGAGATTACTGAACACAGTACTCCCAGAGGCATATTTCTAGGAGGGTGACATCATCTGCAAAGGCAAAGACGCCGATAGGAAATGTATGTGGTGTGAGGCATCTAAAAGCATTACTATGTCCCCAGGCAGCTGGAAACACACACACAGGCACACACTTGGCAGGGCTGGGAGTCGAATATATACCTAACCACCTTATCACACCACAGCAATATGCATTTACAGAACGCGCTACCGAGATTACTTAACACAGCACTCCCAGAGGCATACTTCTAGTTGGGTGGCATCATCCACAAAGGCAAAGACGCCGATAGGGAATGTATGTGGTGTGAGGCGTCTAAAAGCATCACTGTGTCCCCAGGCAGCTGGAAACACACACACACACACACACACTTGGCAGGGCTGGGAGTCAAACATACACCTAACTACCTTATCACACTACAGCATTACGCATTTACAGAATGCGCTACCGAGATTACTGAGCACAGCACTCCCAGAGGCATACTTCTAGGTGGGTGACATCTTCTGCAAAGGCAAAGATGCCAATAGGGAATGTATAAAGAGTGAGCAGTCTGAAAGCATATTACTGTCCCAAGGTAGATGTAGACAAACACATGGCAGTGGTGTGATCGGGGCAGCTAAATATCTACAGAGCACTACAGCAACACTACATAGATACGGGACACACCACAGACAGTACACCCTGCAAGACAGTCAGCCAGTGTGTTCAATGTAGGCATCCATCATGACGTTGAAAATAGACATCTGTTGCCTGGATGTCCACCATCGCTATACAGGATGTCAATGGCCATGCCCATACACAGAGGCACATCACCGAGACAAGGTGTCACTGGCCATGCCCACACGCTTAGTATCACACATCCGTTTGGAATGTACTGTGTGTCCAACTACACAACGGCGTACTGGGCATGCTCACACACTTAGCAGTTGCAAAGGGCCGTCTTGCATGCACACGGATTCCAAACATGTAAGGGCGCAGTTTGGAATGTACTGTGTGTCCAACTACACAACAGCGTACTGGGCATGCTCACACACTTAGCAGTTGCAAAGGGCCGTCTTGCATGCACATGGATTCTAAACATGTAAGGGTGCAGTTTGGAATGTACTGTGTGTCCAACTACACAATGGTGTACTGGGCATGCTCACACATTTTGCAGCTGCAAAGGGTCGTCCTGCATGCACACGGTTTCTAAACACATAAGGGCACAGTTTGGAATGTACTGTGTGTCCAACTACACAATGGCATACTTGCTCACACACTTAGCAGTTACAAAGGGCTGTCTTGCATGCACATGGATACTAAACATGGAAGGGCACAGTATGGTATTACTGTCCCCACGTACATGAAGGCCACTCACATGTATTGACCAGTACACACTCAAGAGCCATCACAGATGTCTCAGGTGCAGATCACAGAGGTACACACTGCAGTCTACAATGTAGCCCTCAGACATCACCATGTCGTTGGACCAGCAATACATCAACACAACACCATGTGACTCATGACCAGTGGACTGTACATAGGTGTACAGCAACTGTGCAGACTACACATGTACCGACAGGGTTCCATCATGTGTTATGCATTGCAATGATACCACTGTACATAACCAGGTCAGTTCTACACATAACAGGGGCCCTGGGTCTTACACAGCTGTGACAGATGACTGTCATTGTACACCAACGAACACATGTTTGGATATGTCATACATGTAATTGCAGTGGATATGTGCATGGACCACACACACAACACATATGTACATAGCATAGCTTTTACTGTCCTCCATGCAGACAAGTGGCTGCAGCAATCATACGCACACAAATGAAAGGTGGGTCCATGGCTGTTGAATGCCAACGGTACATGAGGTAGCAATGTTGACCGAGGACACATTCCCTCTGTACTAGTTACCCATGACACCCATCATATCATACAACAGTCCATGTGTTATGTATGTTAACACACATGTCCACTGATTGCAATGCATACAAACATGGCTACATGACAGGCATGTAGGACCAACACACATGTACAAACAGTAGTGTGCATGCAGCTGCCATGCATGTGCAGTAGCTGATGTAAGTAACTCATTTGTGCCTAACTACAACATGCAGCTGCAATGCAGCCCCATCATTGACACCTGTATATGGTGACATACTGACAGTACGGTAGGATGTACATCAGGTATGGATGGATGTGTGTACGTAAAGTGGTGATCCACCTGTGTAGATGGATGTTCGCTGGGTACGGCTCACAGGTGTGTCACACGCCATCATACCATTACATGTGCAAACAGTACGCTATGTTACTGTTACCTGACGGTGAAGACATAAAACCTACACAGCGGTCAGGTGTTACCGACTGTACATCACTCGACACCTGTAACACATCATCCCATGTGCATATAGCAGCACAATTGCCGGACATAGCGTTGGTACGCATAATGCGGCCAATACTGCTGCATGTCTGTCAGACGTATCATCATATAGCAGGTGTATCATTCACAGTACTGCCATGTGTGTTTACATGTGTGACCATATATGCCACATATGGTGGGGAATACATCCCAATTGTGACACACCCCTGTACACTGTTGTAGACATCTGTACATACTGCAGTGTGGAAAGCATGACATAGGCAGGTGTGGTGTGTGTATCACACACATTAGCTATCCGTATGTGTATGACAGTTGTGGTCTCCACAGTGTGTGTGTGTGTGTGTGTGTGTGTGTGTGTGTGTGTGTGTGTGTGTGTGTGTGTGTGTGTATGTATGGCTGCCTGGCGCATGGAGTGAGGGTGTATGCTACCATACAGAACACACAGGATCCCAACCTCTCATGGTGATGCAGTCTACAACTCTGTTGATGCCATCGGACTCAGCCGTACTGGCTACCTGTACATGTCCCTTCTCTGTATCGCATCGTGTGGGTGCACAGTACTGTGAGGGTGATGACCACATAGGCAAGTGTCCTATTTGTGTTCAATTAACTTTCTTAATATATATCTCCTCAGTTGATTATTGTATATTTACACTGAGGAAGGCTAGGTAAAATCCAAGCTGAAACCGATCTGTTACTCTTAACTGAAGCTTTTTGAATGTTTAACTAATAAATTAGTTTTTTACAGCCCACAATTGCTGGCTTTTTTTGTTTTCTTCCAGGTTGGTTTAGCCGTGCAACAGTTTCCGTGCAGTGGAAGGTAATTTGGATGCGCATACTATTGTTTCCTGCTGGGACTCTGTGGCGTGCTGTCTACATGGATCTGTACCAGATTCATTACTAACTATCATTATTGGGTTCTTTTATGTTCTGGGCTGACCAAGTTATTTTTGGGTTTAAATATACCAGAAGAATTTTTCATGTTTGCTGAGCTGATTCATCTCTGCGAGTAAGCGTGGATGCTATTTGCGAATATTGGGTCACTGGCGACTATTTGGAAGCAACATATCTTTACTAACCATCAGTTTTACGAGTTATATACTAGCAAGAATTTTCTCTTTTTCTAAGCTGTTTTTTCTAAGCTGATTTGTTTCTGAGCTGGTGTGAATGCTATTTGCGAATATTGGGCTACCAATGACAACTTGGAAGTGACACAACTGCACCAACTACCAGCTCAACGAGTGGTATGCCTCCATTTCTCGCTCTTCCATATACTGACTGACTTTTTAGCTGGTGTGGATGCTATTTGCGAATATTGGGCTACCAACGACAACTTGGAAGTGACACAACTGCATCAACTATCAGCTCAACGAATGATATGCCTCCATTTCTCGCTGTTCTATATACTGACTGACTTTTTAGCCATTATTTTTGAAATTATTACATCTCAACTTTGGACTGTGTCATTCAGGATTAGTTATGCCCATTTCATTATGGACACACTTATGGGTATGTCGTTGTACAACATGAATATATAGTGAACTAATCTGGTTGTTATAACATTTCAAGTCACTGTTAGCAAACTCTGTGATAGCTACATTTATTTTTATAAGTTTTTCTCTTAATATTCAATTGTGTTAGTGATTTAAGCCTTTTCGCAAATTGGCTTATTCTCATATTTGATGTTAAACAATTAGTAAACATAATTGTTTATACATAAGGCTTACTATATGCTTTTACATGTTGTACATGTTGAAATTCTTTTTGAACTTTAGTCATTAGTGTGAGGACAAATCATCGGACAATCTCTTATGGTGTAACTTTCTTTCAAGATACCAGAGAATTGTTAAGTAGAATTTGGACATTTAATTCACGTTTGGCTATTATAATTCAACATTTACATTTTTTCCATTTTGGTGGATTGTTTTTTGGAGTTTTCAGCAATTCTCTCTGGACACAGCAGACATTTGATTGCTGTACTCCTTTTATGTTTTGGCTCTTGAACAGGGTTTGTTTTGCAGGGTCTTTTTTGTTTGACCTTTACTACTGGTATACAACCACAGCGACAATTTGTACATTACTGGATATTCTTAACAAACAAGTTTATTTTGAGATACTGTACTGATTATTTAGAGCAATATTGTTGGCCCTTATTGTTCAAACCTTGTATAAGCCTTGTATGGATCATGTTGGTCTTTTGTTTTTCAAAATTTATGATTTTATACATCTGAGTTTGTATTGCTCTAACTGTTTAGTACTATATTTTACCAGTATATAATTTTTTGGTGGCAAACTTAGTACCATCAACTAGTCATCTAGGATTATATCCGACTTAGTTCAATATTAGGGTTCGTCAAGACCGGTTGTGAGACTCTGATACCTCTGTGGAAATATATCTATATATACACTTTGGCGGTTTTTAAAGCCCCTAATACAAATATCTTATATATATATATATAAAGGCTTCATATTGAATTTTTTGGTTACCATACTATTGGAATAACATGCTTTCAGATGACTTTAGCCTCTAGTGCATTATATTTTTTCACAGCACTGCAGGATATATGTTTTCAACAATAGTTTAAATAGGGTTGATGATTTTGGATACTAATACTTTTTATGACAATGATTTATTTTTTCACAACTACCATTATTGTCCTAAACTCCAAATTTGAGTTCTGGACGTGGCTTCTACCAATATTATACTTTTGTGGGTTAATGGGCCGAATGCCATTATTGTCCAGGCTATATAGTTAAAGATATATAAATATATATATATTTGATATACAAGGACGTGGTGTTGTGAGAACCAGTTCTAGTTTGTTATTATAGGAAGCTTTGGTTGTTTAGTAGAACAATATTATCTTAATATGGATTTGAATAGTATTCTTGTTGGCCTCTCCTCAGACAGAGAAGACTTGGCCGTTTTTGGAATTGGACAACAATCCAGCAATACTAATTTGACTAATACTGATCATCCTGAACTATGTTGTGAAAAACTATTTCAGACTTTAAATAAAAATATGAAAGCAATGAGATCCAATGTATGGCACTTAAAATTGTTTAAAGCTTATATGGTGAAGGGTATTACTCCCAGGGGTCTCAGGGTAAAAATACAACCTTTGGTAACTGAACCTGATGAACAATTGACTAAGGATTGGATATCTATACAACAAGAATGCTCAATGAGATTTGTGGAGACACTATCTAATTACTATACTAGGATTATAGATAGGGATGTATTAAATGTCAGCAAGTTAATTGATGAACGTAATTATTATAAAGAGTACCCTTTCTTTTCTAACTGTTTGTCAAAACTTAGTTCTGATTTACTTAATTTTGAAACTCAATTGAAAGAAAGAAAACTTAAAAAATTCACTAGAGACCAAACGGACTATGATAAAGGACAACCATTTAGACAAACTAGACATGTCAGATTTGAGAGCACTCATAGGAACACTAATCTAACTCCTAGACGCAAACGTCCTAGATCCATTCTCAAAAGACATGGTAATTTTACAGACTCCACAGATGAAGATACATCTTCTGGTACAGATATAGATACACAACATGGCACAGAGTCTCCTACTCCCAAACACAATAACAACAGGACCCCTTTAGGCATTACAAGAGGGGAGGTAGGAAACACAGAAAAGGTCACAAGTCTACAGAACCTTATGCAAATATTGACCAACAAGTGAATATACATGTTAACAATAATGTACTTAACATCTCTGATACAGTTTTATCTGATGAACATATTGCTCTGTTAAATAAAGGCCTTTCTTTTATTCCGGGCTTTTTTGTGTCTGAGGATACTTTTGCACAAGACATAATAGCATTTTGTAGATTGGTTGGTTAATCTCAAGTTACATTTTCAGGATCACAATGAAAATGACCATATGACTGATAATTTCAGATATTGTTCATCCACTTTTTCACCACCCATGCATCCCAGTGTAAGTTTATTTCAACACAGTATTCTTAAAGATCTGCATTTCACATCCAACATGATTCCACCAATGTTGAATAATATGTCTGAGTCTGAGGTATCCAGTTTAATTGAACTTACTCACAATAAAGAATTGGTGATTATTTCTGCTGACAAAGGAGGTGTAGTTGTTGTTATGAACTGGATTGATTATGATATAGAGGCCCATAAACAACTGGATGATGCCAGATACTATACTAAGATGCCAATAGATCCTGCATCCATGTTTAAACAACAAATTGACACTTTTTTGAATTCAGCATTAGAAAATGGCATTATTACATCTGATACTTTGAAACATCTGACTATCAGTGATCCCACCAGCCAATATATCTATTTCTACCTAAAATCCATAAGGATCCTTTACATTCACCAGACAGACCAATTGTGGCTGGAAATGGGTCCCTGACGGAGCCACTTTCTGAATATCTGACCAAATATTTGAAACCTCTATTAAAATGGGTAAGATCTAGGATACAGGACACCACACAATTTTTGAATATTATTGATGACATGCAGATTGAAGATGATTGGTGGCTATGCACTTTGGATGTAAGTTCACTATACACAAATATACCACACTGGGCTGGTTTAGATGCTATTGAGTACTGGCTTTATAAATATAACATCTACAAACCTGGCTTTAACACTTTTTTGATTTGTCTAACTGAACAGGTTCTCACTAAAAATGTGTTTTTCTATGATAAACAATGTTATCTCCAAATTAAGGGCACTGCTATGGGGGCGTCTTTTGCCCCCATTTATGCTGATCTATATATGGCATATATTGAAGATCATATTATATATGATGACACACATAATCTTTATTTGCTGGAGATTGACATTTGGCGTAGATATTTGGATGATTGCTGGATGGTGTAGAGGTATGATACTGAATATCTGCAGGAATTTGTTCAATATTTGAATGACAACAAATGGGGATTACAATTTACTATCAATTTTGATCAATATAAAATTACCTATTTGGATGTCATAGTAACCAGGAATGTAGACAACACACTCAGTACTGAAGTTTTCAGGAAACATCCAGAATATAATACTCTACTCCATGCATCCAGCTTTCATCCAAAACATATAGCCAGGAACATTCCTAAATGGCAGTTTCTCAGAATGAGACGTATTTGCTCAGAGGACAAAACTTTTCAAACTTATAGCCTTGACCTGACTAACAGATTCAGGTCAAAAGGTTACAGTATGGGTTATGTTACCACTGCCAGGAATTTTGCATCACACCAACTCAGAGGTGAACTTTTAAGATGCAAAAACAAATGACAAAATAAACCCTCACACAAACACAGTTCTTTGAGACTCACAACCACTTATGGGAGGAATACTAATAAATTTATTGAGATTATAAAACATCATTGAAATATTCTTTTGGCAGACACTGCTGTGTCCAATCATATACCTCAGTCATGTTTATTTTCTTTCAGGAGAGGGAAGAATTTGGGGGCCTTTTTTAATCATTATAAGCATCATTCAGAATCCAAACAATTGCAATTGGTCCAAACTACAATATTGGGTGATAAGCTCATAGGCTGTATGCCATGTGGTCATTGCAGTAATTTTAAACATGTATTAAAAACTAAACAATTATCCAGTAATAATAGTAGCAAGGTATTTGATATAAAGTTTTTTTCCAATTGTAATACCGATTGGATAATCTATATGGCTGTCTGTAGTTGTCATGCTTTTTATGTTGGCCAAACCTCTAGACCCTTTAGACTAAGGATTTCTGAACATCTAAGTGACATCAAATGTAAAAGAACCAGTAATGCACTATACAAACATACTCTTAAACATAACACATCCAAATTTCACTTTATTGTCATTGATAAAATTATAGGTGACAGAACACACAAATCAGGTTGGCACAGTAAAGTAAATATAAAAGAGAAAAAATGGATAGTTAAATTGGGCTCACTTTTTCAGCCTGGACTTAATGAATATTTATGAATGTGTTTATACATATTTATGAGCCCACCAATCACTATTTGTGTTCAATTAATTTTCTTAATATATAGCTCTTCAGTTGATTATTGTATATTTACAGTGAGGAAGGCTAGGTAAAATCCAAGCCGAAACCGGTCTGTTACTTTTAACTGAAGCTTTTTGAATGTTTAACTAATAAATTAGTTTTTTACAGCCCACAGTTGCTGGCTTTTTTTGTTTTGTTCCAAATGTCCTCACCTCAACACTATGTGGTGTACGTTATAGTGTTGTCGACCCCGTAAGTGTGGGTATGTTCCTGTGCTGTGACAGGGTATTACTGCTACACAGTGAGGCCTCATGCTATCAAGTGGCCTCTAACGTTATCATTGTCAAGATCGCTGTGTACAACCCCTGCACCATGTCAACATACCTGTGATGTGACCTGGTATGGATGTCACATCTCTAGCCACTGTAGCCTATTAAACTGCACACAGGCTGCTGGATCAGTATATGTGTGGACATCTGTGGTATGTTAGACTTTCCAGCTGTCCGGTTGAGGCTACGTATAGCATGCTGAGATTGCCATACATGCCTGTGAGTACTCCACAGTTACACATGGGAGACTGCAAACACTGCTACCTGTAGGCAGATGCAAGTAGACCATAAGGAGGGAACCAGGGCCTCATTACCAACATGCTGTTACTGTTGTTACCGAGACACATACTGTGAACATATAACAATGCATGCTACACCTGTACTACATGGTATGTCTGGTGCGTGTCAACAGTACACAACTAATGTAATATACATGTCTCTCACCATTCTTATACAACTAACGTAATATACACTTCCCTCACTAGTCGTACACAACTAATGTAATATACACATCTCACTATTCTGTTCACCCTGTGCATCAGACCATTTGAGCATGTCTCTGCACCGATGGTGTGGATGACAGGGATGCGGCACAGGCTTCATCATATGCACAGGGTGATAATGTGTGCCAGGGGCATAGGCTGCACCAATGGGTGACATCATGTGTGTGGGTAAGGGCCGGTGATATGATTGGATATGTCTGTTCAATATGCATGTGGGTGTTGTGGTGCCCTACAGATGTGTTTGCTGTGTGCGTGTATGCGTGCACACAGTTCTGCCTTTTGTGAGGCCTACACAGGGGTATTATTGACAGCTCCAGATTGTACAGACCAGGTTGTACGGATCACTGTGTCCGGCCACGGCCATGTGACCTGTGCCTGCCAGGGGTTGCACGGGCACTACCAGGTGGAGGTACAGATTGGCTATGACACATGTCCACTGGAACCGTGTCCCCACTGGGAATGTCCAGGGCCACGTCCACGTGGCCTGCTGTGTCCTGGTGTGGACAGCGCAGCACCAGCTGCACTGCTACTGCTACCGGCACTATGGGAGCGGGCATGTGAAGTGGCACACTCACGGCGACCTGTACTAGGTGGTGCAGCTGGCCTACGTCCATGTGGCCTACGCCTCACTCCTACCAGATGTTCCAGCACAGACAGCTCACACTCGTGGATTGCTATGCCACGGTCAAGGATTCCGTCCATGTCACCCATCGCCTGTCCAGAACATCAGCAATCTGCTGTTGAGCATTTTCCAATGCCTGGATGTTGTCATTTAGGGTACAGATAGCAGCCCTCTGCAGCCTCTGCCCTTCTCTGTTCTGCCATTCAGCACATGCCTGTGCCGCCATTACAGTCTGGAGCATGCATCTGGTGATACCAGCTGCTGCAATCTGTCCTGCAAGTGCATGTCTGCCAGAGGTCCTCTTACGAGCAGCATCGGCCACATGCCTGTGTGGTACATCTGCAGACATTACACTGACACCATGGTGTGGAGACACACCTTCTGTAGCCACCACACGTTCCTGTTCCACGCTAACAGATGCTGACTGTCCTTCCTCTATGGCCACTGGTGATGCAGTATGTGTTGGCAGCAGAACTGTGTGTGGGGAAGAGGGGGACATAGCTGGGATGGCAACCATTGGCACAGATTCAGCCCCTGACAACCCTGCCTGTACCTCATGCATATGTTCATCACTGCTAGTATCTGTGGGGACACTAACATCAGATGGACCGCAGGAGGGTAATGCACCCACATCACCTGTGAATGCAAAGAAAGACTCTAAATTACGACACACACACACACACACACACACACACACACACACACACACACACACACACACACACACACACACACACACACACACACACACACACACCATGCATGTGATTTGACAGATGGCATGCAGCATGCCTGTGATACAGCAGATGGCATGTAGCTCAGACATTAATAGTGTTGGTAAGCATACCCCCTGGGGTGCACAGTACAGCAAGCAGGTGTCATATCAGTAGCCATGCAGTTCACACAATCATGGTAGTATGCATGCATCCCCGTGATACACCATGTAGACCAGAACAGGATAACAGTACACATGGCTGATGTGACCTTGACGTGTAATCTGCTGACGTGTGCATTAACATGCATGCATGTCTGACACAATGGTGTCCTGACATGTACAGCATCATAATTCTCATCACATTGTGGTGTTGTCTGTATGCCCTACAGATAGAATGCTTGTTTAGCAAATGTGCATGTGCATGGAAGGGTAGTGTGAGCCATCTATACTGCTCTACAGTGTGAAGTACAGACACTGTGCCATTGCATGGCCTCATGAGGCGTCTATATTGCTATACAGTGCATAATATGTGCACATTGCATAGCCATAACTGCATGCATACCCATGACATAACTGTGGATTGTGACCCACGATGCTGAGGTGTATGCACACCAAACCATGCTGTGTCATGTGACAGGTCACTGGAGGACCGACAGATGACGCCCCTGCACAACAACTACAGAATCTTAGCTGCCTGGCAACCATGTCCACACATAGCGGACTTGTCAATTCATCATGTCCAACATGACATTGCTGTACCACACACACGAGGTGCACAGCTAACGGTGATGTCCTACAGCAGCAAGGGAAATGTACAGTATCTGTGGCTTGATGTGGTGTCAATGTCTGTGGAAGCTGTAGAGGTGACTACTGTCATGCTATGACACAGGTGTGATGTTCAACACATCTTATATGGTAGACATCAGTGACACCTCCACTGGCTGTGCACAGGCTTTTAGGATGTCCAGTGTACCACATCAACTGTATAATCAGTCAACTAAGGCTATAATTGGACCATGTGTGGACAATGTGAAACAGGGTGTATACACATCACATCTACTGTGTGGCCATGTGTGCACATGTGTTGGACAAATGTGTATGATAGCCGTCTATCACACATGTCTGTGTTGTCTCATATGACATACACCCATAGATGTCAGATATGTCACCATCCACAGGGCTATGCAGACAACAGGCTGTACGTGGGGTATGGGTTATGGGATAGTGTGACATTATTGCAGCCAATACACTACATATCTGGGACATGTCAGATGGCACATCACAATGTGTGCATCCATTGCAGGGGCATATAACACAATGGTGACTCCTGTGGGCTGCCCATATCACAGCTCACTGTGTGGTACTGTTTGCGTACCACACGTGTTGTTCCAATGTATAGTACATATGCCTCCATTGTAGAACACATCCACCGTTGTATACACAGCTGACCACACATGTAGCAATGACAAATACTCTGGTTTCATGCCGGTGTATCATTTCATTTGTATATATTGCACATGGATGGCCTGTGTGAATGATGGGTGATGCGACCTGTATATCGTGAATGGAACAAACATCAAGTGTACAAGTGTTAACTGGCCACATGGCAAATAGATTTATGCTTTTACATGCCTGATACTGATGACAGTCTCACCTGCAACGGACTCATGTCTGTGCGGCACACCAGAGGTACCTGTATAGGGGTGACACAGCAGTATGAACATTATCCATGACTGTATGACAGCCACAGGGTGCACTGTGCATGTTAACACATTCACCTGTACAATAGCATATAGTATGCACATGTGTGCATACACAGGGTAGCATACTGTAGTATGCAGCATGTGTGTCCACATACCATGCATATGTTGTTACATTACATAATGTACAGTGACACATGCACGTAAATGGGATATAGTAGCCATATGTGCAGTACTGACTTATCAGGAAACTCCAGGCTCATTGGTTGGGAGACACCCACCTCCACAATGGCAGCTAGTGTTTGTGGACGCTGTTCTGAGGGTGTCCCCAGACTGGCCAGTAACTCCTCAGTGTGTGTGAGTGGGGGCTGGGTTGATGGCCCACCACCTGTTCCACCTTGTTCCCTGGCGATTGTAGTGTCACGCTGTTTTGCATGTCGTATCAGGTCCATGCAGTGTCTGCGCACCTGCTGGTAGGTGCGGTTATGGCCACCCACATCATTCACCCTCCTGCGAAGATCTTGCCACAGGTCGTCCCACTGCTGGGCATGCTGTGGCACATGACTGAACAACACCTCGTAGTTCTCATGGAGGTACGGGATGAGGACATCATCCTCCTGGCAGCTGTACGCTGGAAGGCGTGTACAAGGCATTATCTGTAAGACATAATGATGGTGACAGGTCACAGTTTCAGAGATGTACAGGGATACTGCTGCACATACATTTCTATGACATCTAGTACAGCTGCCCAGTTATCTTTGCAAATCATCATGACACTGACATGACTGACATGTTTGTGTCACACACATGTAACACCCGTTATACATTGGATATCATCACCATATATGTGTGTCACCTCATTACAGTGTTCATACTCCATGTGAATGCTGTCTTGATGTGGGCATGTCTGTTTGCCTGCACTGGTGTTCTTACCTATCTGCACATGCCTGGATGTGTCCACAGTAATGCTGTTGACCTTGATGCTGTGTATATGTCACATATCAACACAGACACAGCCTTAATGGACTTGAGCAGTGACAATGCACACATACACATGGAAACCTGTACATGCATGTGTTTTGCCATATACATCTACATAGCACTGTACAGCTGTTCAACATCCTGCCATGGATCGCCTGTGTTGCACATGTGATAGACATGGGACAATTGCTAGTCGGACGTCATTTGCAGGGATGGTTATCAACCATAGCATGTACGAGAAAAGTTTCCTAGCTGTAACTGACAGCCATTATGTCACCATGAGGTGCATCAGTGCCACATTACTGATCCAGACAGTTGATACTACATCTACGATGCGGCCATTACACCATGTATGACTGGGATGACATGTGCAGCTTTGATGGACAGGGTTGCATGGTATGGCGGGAGTATGTCACATGTATGGCACAGAGGTCTGTCCAGCATGTGGCAATCCTAGTATTAGGACGGTGGCTGTCCATGACGTATGTCTTTCAGATCAGGATATGGACATGTAGCATGTCCATCATCATGGTGTAGCAAATGTCTTTATGCAAGGTAGACAGCATGCTGCATAGTGGAGGTGAGGATTGTGAAGGCTGGTATTGCCCATCCACGCATGGCCATTACCCCTTAAAGGTGATATGTGATCCAATATTGGTCACCCCAGTGCTGTATATGCCTGTCCAATGATCTCCGTGCTCATGGATGGCACCCTGTCATGACATGGGTACCTCGTATGACTACCTAAGGGGCCTGGAGATGTCACCAAGTCAGGGAGGTGTACTGCACATAATGTTCACCACAGCCTAGGTGGTAGTTAATGGGTACAGGGATGTTCACCTAGCGGTGACAATGCTGATATCATCCAACAGAATGTGCACATATGTCACACACCTCACCCACACAGCCCATTCTGCATGTTGATCACAACACTGACACAGCTATTGCTCATAGGTCATGGCCATTCACATCCTTACATACACAGATGCCTAACATTTGTCTGTGTGGTATGGGCTACAATGAGGGTGGAGTACAACACATTAACCCTGTTTTACTGTAGCTGGCACTGGTGTGATATGCACATGTCACTCTGGCACCTTTTGTAGTTGTGAGTCTGTCAACAGTCCACTGGTAGAACACTCCTGTGACATACAAAGGTATTTGTAATCAAACATCCGTACTGTCTTGTACATCTGTACTGCTAACATCTACATTGATAATGGTTCATGGACATGCAGACCATACTCAGCAGGGTTATAGTGCGGTGCCACCAATTATGACTGTCGTCACCACTTGTGGGTTGATATTATCCAACACCCTATCTGTATTGTATGTTCATGCTAAGCACTTGTTCAGAACTTGTGAGCATGTCATGAGCTACTGATTAATATAGCACCTATTCCACACCATTTCCCACAGGTACACTGGCTGTCCTCAAATTTCCAGCTTGCTTATGGTACAACAGCTGTTTTACACACGTAACTCACATATCCTGTGAGACATGGTTGTATATACAGGCATGTCCAACTGTCACGTACCAGTGCTATTGCCTGTCTCTATGACGGATATGTCATACATGTGGCAATAGAGCAATTGTCTCATGTACACATTCAATGCTCACCTCCCAACATACGACACTACAGCCTGTGGGGGATACACTTATGCAGCTCTGCTGGGGGTAATGCTGTCACCAACCCTGACTGCACTTGACAGTCATATGGGGAAGTGTAACATTCAAAAACACCCCACTCATCACATAGTCTCATATGATCTCCACCACAGGCCACACATACGAGGACAACTTGTACAGTACCTCTCCATACTCTGTGTAGGCACCAAAGGCAGCCCCCATCACGGAACACAACATCACCAACTTATAGCCCACAGACTCATGTGTGCCCATCATATACAGCCAATAGGGTGTTATAACATATACAACACACCAGTCATAGGTGACTCTGTAGGCAGTCACACTGCAGTTCCACACAGCAGGCTACACAAGGCGATAGTCGCTTACATCTTGCTGTCGGGTAACTGGTTCTGCAACATAACCTATGCACCCATGCCACACCTCACCAGGTACAATGTGACTGTCATTCTCCATGTTAGTGTGACTGCCCTGAGATGCCACTTCACAGACTACGTGTGCTGGGACATGCAATAGCTCACCAGTCTTGTAGCCCTGAAGGTGTGGGCCAAGCCCTGGGGAGCATTATGCATTCATCTGGACCCGATACCACTGTACAACAACTGACTGTGTCACTTCAACAGTTGCCTATGCTTCTGCTGTCATTCCACAGGCATCTGGTATCTGTCCGCTTTGACTGACCTGGTCAAACACACTGCTTTGGCACAGATGACCTGCACCTGTCAGCCCTGGGAGTACAGATCACATGTAAGGCTCTTGCTGCTTCTATACTGCCTGTCTTGCACAGTTTCCAATAACAGTCACTGGCAGAACGGGAACTGGCAAGCAAGACATGGGGTCATGTGACACAATGCTTGCATCTTCCTCTGTGACGCAAGCAGGCAAGGCACACCTTATAATGCACCACTTCAATATCTCTGCAGTGACTGGGACCTGCCTCTAGGCTCTGCAGAGCACACCTGCAATGACAGGTTACAGACAGACCATACCTTTCAGGCACATACCCATGGCTGAGGTGTTCCCATATCCCACTATGTTGTACACACATCCTGGCTAGTTACTTAGCACAATGCATCAGAGGTACTCCACATGCAACTAACTGTGTCCGGAACCGCTATACACATTGTAACAAGCTACAGATTCAACAACATATCCAACGGTTACCAGACCTCATTTGTTGGTGTACTGGACAGTAGGGCTCAGACAGCTACTACTGATGTATGACTGGCACTACCCCACACTTAACTGGGATAGCCACCAATGTACCGACACATCCATGAGTCATAACCTCCACTCGGCCTGATCAACCCATACACACTACCTGCAAGACCAACATTATCCTTGACATGAACACTACCAACATGTGACTGGTGTTCCACACCTGGGGTTATCCCCTCATTGGTGGATTTCGAACATATGCTAATTACCCTTGTTAGCCACATCCCGGCACCACACCCTTCACGGCATATACAGTACATGAGTACTACAATACCTACTACAGATGTCTTATGACAGCGGTAGTTAATATCATGACACCCGTGCAGATGGACAATGCACATACAAATGCTGAAACATACCCCAGTGCACTTCATTAGCACGTACACGACTGCATGGATCATGCTATTCCACACAGAGCATGATGGTACACACCAGATAACAGACGCCACTCTGGTGGTCAAGTTCCATGGACATAATTTACAACAACAGATGGAGGCTGTTGCATAGTGGTGTACAATCCCATGGGTGGGGTAGCTCACTGGTCAGCCTCGGTAGGGCCACAGGATACCTCATCATTCCAAGGCTAGCTACATAAACATTACTGTGACACATTCCGGGGTGTACCACAAGGCATTATGGTGGTATGTCAGTAGTCAATGGCAATACCCACATCTGCTCTCACATACAACAGTCACTCAGGAACATTACAGACCCAGGTGATGTTGGCAACATGTTGGCAGATGGATTCAATGCTAACATTACACCCTCTCACTCACTACAGGGCCACAATCCATGCAGGAACATTGCGGTGTCCCTGCGGTCACACCTACACAGTACTAACCTGCACTCTATATGTCCTGGGACACTGGCCCCATGTCACCTTCCAAAGTCCCAGGCTGTGATGTCCACAAACCTCTGAACGACATGTCTCCCCACTAGGCCACCATATTCAGTAATAGCCTTGTATCAAACATTGTGGCCCCTGAATGGCACACAGCAACAGTTATCACACTCCACACAGGTGGCGCCACAATGCACAAGTGGGACTATAGTCCTACACACCTGATTGGACTGTTCTGCATGGCTATGGGGCACATCATCATGGACGTCATTCACAGAGACATTGTTGGGCTCCGGTCCTTTGATGCCACCCGGGTTGGACTTGTTAGGGCCAGAGCATGGCCCCTACACCTGGTGGACTCCTTTCATACAGTTACCAGGGTAGTTGATGATGGTACGGGGGTCCACACATCCTACATTGTCCTCTCATTGCCTTTCAGCACTGTTCTCCATTCTGGTATTGACAACATACACATCCACCTGCACATCGTACCCTATTTCTCAGGATGTTATGCAACGTGGCTCATGGACAGGACACACACAATGAGGGTAGCATACCATAGTACCTACTACATTTCAGTTACACTTGGCATACCACCGTCCTCAGTCATAGGGCCCCTCATGTTCAGTATATGCTTCCCTGAGGTACAGGCTAGCACAGAGGGACTTTCCCTGCCTAGCTTTACAACCCCCTGCATAAAAAGCACCATGATTGATCCACCAGCTGATACTGACTCCATCCATATGGGTGTCACTGTGACAGATACCGGATATGAATATCATGGCCTCAAGCTGCATGACACAAGGTGCATGAACATCACCTTTGCATTACACCATTCACCCACTGACTATCACATAGGTCCCCTACATACATGTCACATTGTACATGTTCGTAGTACACATGTATGTCGCACCCACTCCTGTGGTTACCATATTGCCACTGTGGCATGGATATTCTTCTACGTGGCCACACTTATCTGTACTGGGTGTGTAGCTGGTACATAGGCACCCATCGTACCTCTGAACTCCAGACTTCTACACACATTCAAGGGTACACCACCCCATTTAGGGTGTACCTTACACAATAGCTACAGCTTTACATACCACAACATTAACACGCCATAACATTTATTGAGTTCCGACAGTTAAAGTATGCAGCTGAACTACGGACACCACGTCTGTACACATTTGCATACTACATACTCAGGGGTGGCCTCTGCTGAACAGACAGGGCCCATGTCCACAACAATATTAATGGATATACTCCACATACGCGACATAAGCAAAAGCCACTGTGAGCAACATGCTCATGGATATGTGCACACACGCAACGAAGAGTGGGATGTGCTAGAGGGTTACATTCCCAAACCGGACACTCACCATGCTTTGGAACATGAGTCCTATGTACATCACGCAGGGACACTCAGTAGCACTGTTCATGTGATACCTCACTTGGTGGTTGGGAGACACATGTACGCCAGGGATCCCTGCAGTGGCTGTACTGTGCAGAGATGTAGGTAACACATGGCTGTGCTGTTCACAGGACACTACCCTAGGGAGGTGCCACTGGTGTGGGCACTGTAGTTGTGCTTACACATAGACTTGCCAGACTGCGTAGTACCCCACTATGAACCTGTGAAGCTATTACATGTCCTTTGTGCATGGTTACTTGGTAGCCCTTCCATTTAGATTAGCTATCATGCTATTACAATGTCCCATGCCTACAAGCCATATGTATCCTGTTATTGTACATGCCAGTAAACAATACCTTTGGTAGGCATGATATGCCTGCTATGCTGTGTAGAATATCTGACATATCTATCTACCTACAGTACTATACATTACACATATTTTACATAGTATCCCATAATGCAAAGCATATTTGCACAGCGGGACCACCTTAGATATGTCATTGTTGTTATATGCCCATACACATGCCTACTGTGACAGTTTATCAACATATACTATCCCCTGCTATGGCACGTACTTGTTGGACATACCCTACCACTGATGGCAGGTTGTATGGAATTGTTCTGTTTAAAGCCCTCATGTAGCATCCCTTGTGGTGTCTGTGATGTGTACCTTGTGGCCCACTGCTGGACGCACAGTTTCTACAAGCGTTAGTATGCTCAGCAAGACATCACTACATAAATACCTTTTCCCACTTTATGCATTGCGGACACTTTTAATTAATGCAAACCAGGCTAGACATACACTAAATAATTAATACAAAGCATGCTATACATAAACTTACATACCGAGTGTTCTACATACCTTGTTATCGTTCCGGACTTTCGTCTCTATCTCTCTTACACTGCTTAAACAGGTATATGGTATGAGCATACGGTTTGAATGTCTGGCAAGTCATCCTTATATACGTCGATAACTGTAACATGTGGGCTTCCTGCCGCCAATTGGTGTTCCTGAGTGACTAATTACTTGCACATCAGCTGTGCAACTACTCCATTCGCCAATTACGTGGCAACAGTGGGGTATAATTGAATTCTCCACTTGGGCGTTGCCCATTTGCCCTACCTTTGGGGAGACTGACTGTATTGTGTTTTGTTGTGTGTAATTGCAACTGCTATGTGTAGAGACAAGTATACTTTGGATTCATGTCCCCCGTGGAGTGTGTGTGACAGCTAGAGTACGTGGTTCAACATGTGGGTGTACCTGTCATCCCAACCGTCTGATAACCGACTATTGCAAACAAAACCTGTAACATCGCCATTTGTTCCATTATACAATGGCTACAATTTTGCATGATGCCTTTAATTGTGTCTCTCACAAGGTATGTTGATGGTTCTGCAGATGTAATTGACTGACTGGATGTTTGTGCTGTAATTACAGTCTGTATTGCTATAGTTTCTAGTGTGGGGGATGTCGGTGGGTGTACGTAGCATATACAGGTTTGTGGGGCTTGCATTTCTACATATTCCATATATATGTGTGTGGGCTCTGTCCCTAATTAAAGAGCTATCAGTTAGTAGACTTATGTTACAGGATTTTACACTGGGCCATTGTTAATTGGTTTCTATATAGTATGCAGGTGAGGTTGATACTTCCATACCTCCGGAATTGCAGCGATATGTAAAGGGATATGTCTAAATGACAGCTATCCCATGTATTTCTGTCCCAGATATTTGCGGTCATTGCAGTTGTGTTGGTAACAGAACCTCTTAGCCATGGGTTGCCACCTTTTCATATGGCCATTGTTGGACACTTGCGGGACACACAGCAGTGTTTACAGGACGACACATAACCACGGTCAGTACACAGGATAGCACATACTTTTATCCTCAATACATACCTATTGTTGTGGGACTCTGGTTACTTATCATATTGCATGTAACATTTACGTTTCTTACATACAGGCATAACTATTTAATGCAACTATTACATAATATATGGGACATAATAATGTCCTACAATCTCGGACATTTGCCCTTTGTAATGTTTTATGTCAGGACACACCTGCCCAGGGAGGGGCTGTTCCTCCTAATGTGGGACAGGTGGTAACTGTATGCCTACGGCTAGCTATACCCACACCTACCGTAATGATCGACCTCTGAGTTGGCACTAACAGACACACAATGCGGACACACACACACACACACATTACAGTCACACGGAGATGCACACGGCACCCTCAACACACACATACACAGAATACGGCACTCACAAACACAGTTGAACACAGTACCTATGTGGACCGCAACACCGGCATTGGTAACTAAATGTCCCTTCATATCGTCATACTATTACTCGCGGTTGTACTGTTCCGGTACTCTATTCTTTCGGTCTTTCAGCCTCGTGGTTATGTGTGTCGGTATGTTACACATTCCATAGTTGGCAGTATCCTATTTATTTGTACCTCCAAGGTGTTATGAATGTCATTGACCTATCTATATATATTTGCAGATATCGATAAATCCATATATATCAACATATATCACTCTATCGCCCTTTATATCTGTATTATATATATGTATATATGTGTGTGTGTATATCTATATATATATATATATATATATATATATATATATATATATATCTCTGACAGGGAAAGTGACAGGCACGCTACACCTTTCATTGTGTACTTGTCGGTGTATACAGTTTCCTGGACTCCGCAAGTTTGTGTCTGTACCTGTCACATTACACACCTGCCGTAGGTTAGGGTTACCAGCTGTCCCACTTTGCAAGGGACAGTTCCTCTTTGGGCAGTTATGTCCTGCAAAATATTTGTAAACATGGCATATGTCCTGAGATTTTAGGACATACTTATTTCCTATAGTTTATGTAATAGTTGCATAAAACAGTTATTCTGTATCTGAACCACCTATATGTTATAGAAACAGAATAAGTAAGTAAACATTACAAGAATAAGCTTTTATCTAGGCAAAACAGTGAAGTTCTGATTTTTGTACTGGCCGGGTGTATGTGTCGGCCTGCAGGCATCTGACGAATGTCCCACATTGGTCATTTGAAGAGGTGGCAACCCTACCATAGGTACATCTTGGCTAGCAATAGTGTTAGGTGACTGTATACATGATTGCGTGTTCTACTCCTGGCAGTGGTTTTTTACCCATCAGAGCAGGTGCTATTAGTACAGGGGTGAATAATGCTGGTTTCACCTGTTCTGGACATCACTGACCGTGATCTGCACGATATTCGGAGAAACATCCCTGTTTCGCGCATATCCATATAGTCATATTTAAACGTCGCTTACCAGCAGTGGGCAATGCATATTCCCACTAACGTGTGCTAAATATGATCTGATGACCTGCATCCGACATGCATTACTCGTGCCTTTGGGATTACGTTACATCCCTTGCAGGATGTGGGACCGGGAACATGCATGACGGTCACTGCATTTAACACTTGGACATCTGGGATTTGTACACGTGTTATATCATTTTGTATGTGGAGTATACTATGGCTGTTACTCCATACTGCACTCACATGGGTAACTCAGTTAGTTTACATATTGATGAGTCCAGTTAATGGTATGTCCATGTGATGTTTACTGGATGTGCTCCGGCACTGGGTATGTATATCACAGTGAGCCACACATGATACTGTGCTACACCTTCAAACGACCGTAGGTGGAGCATGCTGGGGTGACGAATACCTGTCATGGGTACACCCCATGCCTTGACACAACATCCATGATTACATTATGTGGCGCCCCTCATTAATGCAGCAGGGACTCTGTGCTGAGTGTGTGCAGAACAGTGCTTACACACATGTGCTCCCGCGATTGCCTCTGCTCCACTAGGCGACAGTTGGTTACTCGATGTTGTGGTGACAGCAGACACTGTTTGCCCCGTTTGGTGTATGGCCTCTGACAATCGGCTGTGTACCTACCGATGTACCTGGGAACCTATACACACAGCACCACCATATGCTGATAGGCGCATGTACTGTTCAGGTGTTGACATTCCGTGTTCCAATAGCTGTTGTGTGTACAATGTTTGAGGGCTGCCTATGTAGGATTCACACAGTGGGCCACCTATACATTACAATTTACAGGTGGTCATGTTTGTGTGCCATCCATTTTACTGTGTGTGCAGGTGGAGAGGTGTGTCAGTCCATAGGGGCCTACACTGTCAGAGTATGTGCTATACATTCCCTCTTTGCCAAGGCGTAGGCATATTGGGCATGCCTCCATCTGCCTATTGGGGCTGGCACAGTGTGTTCGTGGTCTGAATCCCTCTGTGCCTGTGATGGCCTTGGCAATTGCGGTGGGCTATGAGCGCCTTCACCATTTTGTCCCTGCTGCAGCTGTTTCCACAGGATCATATTATGTAGCATGGCACATACTATGACGATGTAGGCACAGGTGCCTGGAGAGTACTGCAAGGCTCCACCAGATGTGTCCAAGCACTGGAACCATGATTTCAGCATCCCGAACACATGCTTTATGATGATTCTGGTTTGTGCGTGTGCCTCATTATGGCATTCTTGCATGGGTGTGTGTGCATTTCTGATGGGAGTCATCATCCACAGCTCCAGTACATGGCCAGCATCTCCCACAAGGTGGCCATGTGGAATGTCCCCCCTGACAAATACCTGATACAGCTGTGAGGCATGCCAGATATGGGAGTCATGGTAGCTTCCAGGGCTGCCAGCACACACATCCATGATAATGCCCTGGGATTGGACACGACCTGGCAGTTGATGGAGTGGAGTTCCTTGCGGTTTATGTAGTGCCTATCATGCTCACTGGGTGGTGACTTGATTTGTTGTATGTGCGTGCAGTCTATCGCACCCAGTACCTCTGGGTAGTGTGCCACATGGTGGAAGTGATGCATATTGCTAGTCAACTCCTCCTGAGTTCGGGGGAAGTATATATGCTCATTGGCATGTGGTAACATGGCATCCAGGAACTGGTGTAGTACCCTGGATGCTGATGCCTGTGAGATCCCCATTATATCTCCAGTTGGCCTTTGAAAGGTACCTGTGGCTAGTATTTGCAAGCTTACACATACCTTCGTGTCCACTGGGATGGGTTCCCCTCTGTTGTTTCTGTTTCTCAGGCATGGCCGGCACATCTCCACTATTTGCTGTAAGATGTCCCTGTCCACCCTGTAACGCTCTACTATCTCCAGATCATGTAGCCCCTGGTAGGTTACCCTTGGTCTGAACACTCTTCTCCTCCTCTGGGGCCTGTGGTGGTTGTCGGCATCATCCTCCACAACACCATCAGTCTCTAACACATGCTGATGAATCACAGCTATGGCAGCTCCCAATATGTACATTTTAAAAGTTCCCCATGTGTTTACACCTATGGTGCAGTGTTTGGGAATACACAGGTGTGTGTAGGGTGCTTTCACACTTTATACTATTGTGCTGTGAACACTGATGATGTCATAGGGTGTGTATGTACGATTGTAGCTACGGGGTATCTTATGTGTTTTACTAGAACTACTATTGTGGTGCCTTTGGTGTTGAATTACATTTGGCTGCCGTGGATTACCTTTTGACCTTCCCTTTACATTTCTGCACGTTCCACCTACCATTTTCTGGCATGCATCCAGCAGCCTGCTTTCATTTGTACTTTCCTAGACCTGGCTTATCTTGCGTAATGTGTGCTATTGCCGGTCTACTGTTGGTTTGCTTTGCTCTGCTATGACAGATCTCCTATCTTTGCAATCCAATGCCTCCCCTATCCTGTTTTGCAGGTTTCTGCGAGCAGACTTGTTAGCTGCCGTTGATTGGCCGCCGTGAGTTGGTTGGTGTTAATTGCTCAGTTGTACTCCAATTACCCTACTTCGGCATTTCCTTCTTTTCTTCCCCTGACCTTCCTGTTTGTGCTATTCTTCGCGGCACGTGCATCCACTTACCGGGTTTCAGGCACATTTTCATCCATGTACACATGCGCTTTCGGGCACCATGTGTGCTCTCAGCTAAACTATTCTATACCTTCCTCCCCACCCCTGTCTTGCAACTTTGCTTAGCAACGACCGGGCCAGATTTGCATTGCTCCAATGTGCTTACTGCTACGGTGGCACACCCCTCTGCTGATGTCATGTATCTCCTCTGAGCCACTCCTCGGTGTTGTAGTGCTGCGCCGTATGGTACATCCTTCATCTGGCAGGACATTTGCGATTCAGTATTACCTGCCTCATTTGCGTGGCATTGACTACTAATTCATAGTTACCACGCCGAACACTGTTGCAGGCCCTTAGCAACCCTTGCACCTTGGTTGTGGTGTTCCATGCCTACCATTGCGTATTATGGTGAAAACCTGATTTGTATTACATTGCGATTTTATGACATTTTTATATATTTTCTTTATGCCTCCTGTTTGTGCACACATACCCTGCGGTTGTACTGTGCGTTACTGTGGACATGACATTAAATGTTGTTTTTTAGGTGTTGTACATCTTTTCTTATGCCATTGGCTGTGTATTTAGCCATTGGCATATGTTACCTTTGTAATACATGAGTCTGGTCCACTTCCATAGCTCCGATGTTCTGTTTGGGAAAATGTAAACCGTGTTTTTTGGTTTACATTTCTGTGGGCTTACGCTATGCCTGCACCACTTCATGAATCGCTATCTGCCTTCATTTGCATGCTGCGACACTGCACATGGGGTGATTAGCATACCTATGCCGAGGGCTGCGCAGTTCTGGCGTACGCCGGTAGTGCACGTGGAATTGGATCGTACCTGAATCGCTCGACGGCCGTATTTGGCATTATTCCATCTACGCTACGCCTGCGTCTGTCACAAGCTTCATGAATCCCGGGGATAGAGAAAAATTTCAGCTGTGTGCTGCAAGTTGTCATTTTTACATGCTGTAGCCAGGTTCTAATGTCAAAATGCAAAGCTTAGATGAAAACAGCAGTTCACAATGACTAAACATATGCATTCAAATTAAATACGCAGAAATTATTGTATATGTAGTCAAGATTGACTAATATTAGAATTAATAAGAGTAAACATCTTATAAATATGCATATACACAAGGAAAACAATATCTGCCATGTAAGATTAATAAAAGGGCAGTATCAGTAAATTAAGAAATATATATACATACTCTAATAGTTAAGAGAGAACTGATGATTAAATAGCTCTGGTGGGAGATTTTAGATATACAAAATATATAGAATAAGTTAAAATAGTTGTTGGAAAATAAGATAAATATATATTTAAATAAACTGCTTTGCATATGTCAGAAATATGAATGTGCAAGATCTCATATAGTTTACATAGAAAATTATATAAAATATTTCAAAATAATATGAAATCTGAAATTTGAAGCTTGGTCATGTGAACTTTGAAGCTTTTTACATGTTGAATGTTATTAGACTACCTGATATAACTCATTTCATAAGTCAGAGTTGAAACATGAGTGTTTTATTGCTGACTCAGTACATTCATTTTGATAGAAAGTAAAGCACATCTTCAGTATGTTTGAATCCAGGAAGGGAGAATGGGATTTAAATTGAACACTTTGTAACTTTTGAATACAGTATAGACCACAGTTCATTTCTGACTCCATACAAATGGTAAGACATTCTCTTTGACCCCAGTATTGTGTATATTTTTACAAAGTAGTTTAATAAGCTGTTTTTTTAAAATATTTTGATATTTGATGTGTTAAGAGTATTACAGACTTTTGAAATATAGGCACTTGTACTTTAAAAATGGATTCGGAGCTTTTTGTTAGAGCTATAAAATATGTTTTTTTCTTTTGACATAGTAAGTGTATATGTACATTGATGTCTCATTTGTATTATAGTTTAGTATGGTAAGATTACCTGTGATCTGTAAATTTACAGATGTATTTATCTCTTCAGGTCTCATTCTGTTATTCATTTAGAGATCAAGTTATAATAATGTTGAATGAGTGAATAATTTAGGAATATTACATGGGTAAATTATACTTCTATTATATAAATAGGTATATAATATACTATTTGCTAGATTATTTAATGTTTATGATTAATATAATAGGATTATTAAACTTGTATGTAGTAATGGGACAATAGCTTTAAATGGCAAATATATATAACTAAATTAATAGTCTCTTATTATTTTGACCTATATATAATATTATATTAATTACTTGTAAGTCACAGTAGCTTTTGGCTAGTTGTTTTGGATGAAATTTTTAGATATTGCTAGATTGAGTGATAGTTTAGTAGTCTGACTGTTCAATAGGCAGACTAGGGACTTTGCTATCCATTGTAATTTGTGTTTTATTAGTATTATACACAGTTATAATTGTAGAATTGTCTTTTTTTATTTTTTAATTTTAGTAGTTTAGTTTGTAGAATGGAAGAAGTAAAAAATCTGTAATGTCTTGAAGAATTAAAAAATCTGGAATGTCAAGATTGTTTCAGAGGAATACACTAGAGTCTGATATATAATTAAATTAATATGGTGGATAAATGTGTTATATTATCTTTTAAAATAAATCTATTTAAATTCACAGTAAGGATAATTTTAATCTATTACATATTAATGTAAATGGACTAAATAATGGCAACAATTAAATAAAAGAGTGATTATACACTTGCATGAGACTCACTTGATAGATAAAGATATACATTATTTAAATAACTTAGGTTATGAAATGTTAGCATCTGCTTTTTAACAAAAAGAGTAGAGGAACTGCTATACTTTGAATAAAATCCACTGTAATGCCTAATGTCATGGAATCCTTTAATAATCCTAAAGGAATGCATACATTTGTAATAATTAAATATAATGGCAAACTCCATACATTATCTAATTTTTACTGGATCCCTGGAATAGGTGCAAGAGTGGCTAAAGACCACTTAAGCTTGCTACAAAGTCATTGGAAGGGTAATTTAGTTTTAGCAGGGGACATTAAAAGAGCTTAAGAGTTACCTTAAGGAACAAATTGAGGATACTGAATGATAATGGTCAGGTTAGTAAAGTCATACTATGGGACTCCTTAAAAATGCATATTAAAGATAGAATGGGAAGATAGTCTAGCAAAAAAAATGAACAAATGGGATAAAAAGTTGCTCGAAATACAAGATGAAATGCACAAAGTGAGGTTTGCATAACACACATAGAAATTAGATAATACTGAAATCATTAAAAAAGTTAATGACAAAATATCAAAATGTTTTACAGATAAAGTGGAGATAGCTTTAGAAAAAAATTAAATTGTATAGTTATGCAATGACTTTAAAAAAATCTACACAGATTAGTCAATGGAAGTAAGATGTTAATTGAAATGGCACAAATCAATAATATCCAGAATCCTCGCACTAATAAGCTTACTTCAGATATAGAGGAAATGCTTAATATTTTTTTAAATTCCATGGGGATCTTAATAAAGATAAAAATAATAATCCTAATAATTACAAAAGTGAGGATTATTTAAAGAAAAATGTTACTTGTAAATTAAATGACCAACAAACATCTCAGTTGAATAAGCCCATTACCCTATTAGAAGTCAAATAACCTTTTAAAAAAGGTAAAAATTATAAAGCTCCAGGGTTAGATGGTTTAAGTATGGAATTATATAGTCTGTTTCTGTTAAATATTTTAGAATTACTGAGTGACATTTTCAAGATAATTCAGGGTGACAAAATAATTCCTCCCTCATCGAAATTTTCTGTAATTTTACCTACACTTAAACAAGGAAAGGTTAATAAGTTCATCTCCTCCTATAGACCTATTTCATTATTAAATGTAGATCATAAAATATTTACTTCCATTTGCATCAAAAGATGAACAGCTATAGTAGATAAATTCAAGATCAAACAAGATTTATAGTCAATAGATTAATGCACAATAATATAAAAAGGTTAGTAGCTATCTTAGATTTAGCAACTGGAATGAACAACACATTTACCCTAATTAGCTTAGATATCGAGAGAGCTTTTGATTCTGTAGATTGGAACTACTTGTTTAAAACTTTAGAAACATTTCCATTTTCAGAAGTTTACTGGAATATTAAAAAAAATGTATAGAGACTCCAAAGCATATCTTAAAATTGGATTTTACATTTCAGGTTTCACTTTAAACAGAAGCACAAAACAAGGGTGCCCCCCCTGTCTCCTTTATTAGTTCATTAGTTGTTAAACCCTTAGCTAATAGTATAAGAAGTATTGGAAAAAATAGATGGATTCTCAACTAATAGAGAGTGTCAATCTAAAATATATATTTTTTTGCAGATAATATTGTACTAACTGCAGGAGGCTGAAAATATTTGATAGAAGAAAAGAGATGAGGAAATTGAAACATTTATATAAGTATCCCTGCTGAAATTTAATAGAAATAAAATGGAAACTTTAGTGTTAAATCAATTACTAGATAATAAGTTTAAGGATAAATATAAATACAATTGGGAAGGAAAAGTATTAAAATATTTAAGAATGCAAATGTATCCAGATGTGAGTAAGATTAATAATAATTTTGAAAAAGTAATTGAAGAAATATTACTTCTTATTAAAAAATGGAATGAATGTTTTTTTTTTACTTTTGAGGATAGGTTAGTTGCTTATTAAAATTATTATATTACCCACACACACACACACATATATATATTTCACTCAATAGTTCAATAGCTTTAATAAGTGACAACTAACTTTTAAAGAAAGTGGAAAAAATATTAACTTCATTCTTATCGTATCCTAAAAAAAGCCAATAACTGCTTATAGAAATCATGTAAGATTATTGGAGTATGGTGGTATTCGCTTCCCAGATGTGGAATCTTATTTTATTGCTGCAAGTTGTAACTCTGTTATACTCTGGATAGACTTAAGCTACTCTAGGTAATGGAAACCATCCAGGACCAGATTATACTAAATTCTTATAGGTTTATTAAAGATGATAAATTAGAAATATGTCCTAATCCTTTCATCTTGTTAACAAAATTTACCATATAAGGTAATTCACTTCAATCTTTAGACTCTGTGTATAAGAAATTAATTCTTAAAACAGTTAAGAAATATATATTTTAGAAGTCCATTAATGTTTTCCTATTGTACATACCTCTAGATTTAAGGAAACTCAGAACAATGATAAAAATGAATTTACTAAAAAGGAATGGATTAGTATTATGGTCTGAGTGCTTTGAAAAAGGAAAATCTAAGGCCCCATAATATTTAATGAAAAATATAAGTTGGATGAATCTGCTAACCAGTTAATATTATACATCAGTAAGAAATTAAATGAATTAATGGATAATATGAGTGAAGAGGAACAAAACATTATTCCCCCATTATATGAATGATGTTATCAAATGTCAACTGACATACAAAGGAATCTTGTCCAAGCTATATAAGCAAATTATAATTAATAATAATAATAATAATAATAATAATAATAATAATAATAATAATAATTTGGATGCAAAATTCTGGAACTTTTTAGATAGTGAATTGAGTGACTCAACAAATGGTAAGAATAAAGCTTTCATACTTAAATTGGTTAGACAATCTTCTTCAAGTTTATACTGGAATTTTTTATGTAGAAATAGATATATATAGTATGTTACTCCATATAAAATCTCTAAGTTTAGTAAAATGACTTATTCAGTTTGTTGAAGATGCAGTAATGATGTAAAAGCTGATTGGACATACATGTTTATGGATTGTGAAAAAAATAAATATATATTGGGAAGAGATAAGTACATTTTTTAAGGGGTTATAGTCTGATAATTGCTCATTAACTAGATCAGTAATACTAATGGCTTTCCCACTTCTTGTTTCTGTAAAAGCCTAAGAGCAAAGACTCTTTTGGGCTCTCTTGGCAGTTGCTAGAAAAGTTATTACAAAAAAATGGAAGTCAGACTTAGCTCCTACATTCAAATAATTTTTAAATTTAACAAAATACTATGTAAATCTGAAAAAGAAGTGATCAGAATAAAATATATAAATCATAGTAAGACCTTTAGCTGTTGGTATAACCTCTAAATGTTGATACTGACATACCAAAATTCTTAATGTGTTAATTGTATAAGATTGCCTTGATGATTTGATATATTCCTATCATTGTATAACAATATGTAAAGGTGAATTTCTTCCTTTCTTTGTATATATTAAAAATATGATAAATTAATAAAAAGTTTCTTAAAAATGCCTCTGTTGGTATTGTAACACTTGCATTCATTCCAATAATTTGGTATATCTTTTATACAGCAGTACCATATGTGTCAGTCCTGCATAGATCAAGGTTAGCAGTATGACTGTGCAATGCCAAAAGTGCATTTCTGCATGCCTACTCCTTCCATATAGGGAGACAAGTGAATCATTATGTTAAGCCTTTGTTAAGGATGGCTGTAGGTTCAACCCCCCTTCTAAAACAATGTTGTCATATCAAAGTATAGGGTCATCCCATTATATCAATGCATCACTTCAAGGCCCAGATATATCCACAATTAGTATTAGTTTGCTGGGCATTTTACAATATACAATGGGAATATTTGTCCCTTGTCTATCATCTTTGTAGGACATATTTATTGTCAGATAAACATGTTTATTTTGTATGTTTACTATTTTATTATTATCAAAACTTAAATAGTATCACTGGCTACAGGCACATATATGCTGTTATGGGAAATAGCTCCTGCAGTTAGTATCTTATGGCAGACAGCATGTGAGGATGTTTTTTGCATTAGCCCCCCCCATTAGGTATTTCAGATAAACAGGTGGCTGGCATGCCTAAGTCTTACAATTAAAATGTATTATGCTTTACTGTACCAGAATTCAGTATCCGTTGTATTTGTATTAATTTCCTCCTCCTTGTTTGTCACTGTCTTTTCTCTTTCATACATTTATTTAGTTTATTTTTTATTTCTCTCTGTTACTGTTACTGTTACTATTATATGCAGCAGCACAGCAACCTGCACCTCTTCCACCAGCAAGGCCTGTAATCCTTCCACAGGTGACAGCAGTAGCACTACCACCAAAACTACTACCACCACTAGAGAGACCCAGAACATCTGGGTCCTAGCCTGCCACAGTTACCTTCACACCTACTGCCCTACCTGCTCCACCTGCATCAGGTAGCCCTGTACCAGAGAGGTGTACAGTGATGCCTGCTGATAGTAGAGTAAATGGAGGTGACAGGATTTGGCAGAGCTTATAGGACAGGTACCAGACAGAAAGCTGGATGCTCACATTGGCAACATGGAGGCCACCCTTCAGTGACTCATTGAGTCATATCCCTGTCCAACACTAACTCCACCTTTTTAGCCTGGAGACGGTGGTGATGGTTCCCAGGGTGAAGCATATTTTACTACTTGGTCTAAACTGACAGAGATTGCATCAGTGAATGCCTCATCCTATCTGTCAGCCTGGTATTCCCTCTCTTTTCTTGTCCATGTCCACTCTTCTTTGCTGTATAATTTTCCTCTCACCATTTCCTTCCTCTCCTTGTCTGATTAATCCTTCACCAATGTGTTCTAACTCTCTCATTGTGGTACCCCACACACTGTCAGTCATTTCGGTCTTTCCCTACTACCTAATTCTTACTTCACTGACTTCCTTCTCCTGATTACCCTTCTATAAAAAAGCACCTGTCCAATAAAACTATGCCCACCCATATCTCTCATCTTCCCAGATATTTGCCTAATGTACACATGATTGGCATCAGTTGTTGATCAGAAAAAGTGTGGTTTCCTGACAAATCATTAAGGAATTATATCATTAAATACTTTCAAGTATTGTTGGAGTTTTATATAATTAGTGAGCTAAGAAGTTGAGAAGTATGCTCCTATCTGACCTCCATCCTGATTTTTCCGTATTTGCTCACTTTGTGTTATACTCTCTACTTGCCTACCCCCTTTTATCTCTGTCCTACCGATAGTGCTCATACACCTTCAATGTTCACTTCAGCTGCTCATGCATTAATACAGCTAAGGGGTACTCTGATGCTTTCTAGTCACAGATCTATACATGCACAACAGCTAGGACACATGCATTGGTAATAAGCATTGAGGTTTGTCATGCACACAATGTAAATAGGGCTGGTTTGGCCAGAATCATGGGCATGGCATTTCTAAATCCTCAAGCTAGCACTTTTATTTCTGCTAGGTATGCTTCTTATTTTAATAAGGAAGCCCTGATATTCCTCTGTAGTCTCAAATATTTACACATGTAATCATCAAATTATGCTTCATACACTGCAACAACAATCTTTCTTACCCTCCTGTAATTCAAGGATCATGGTCCCAGTTTCTGCAGCCTTTGAAAGTATGTCAGGCTGATCACATGTTCCAGTTTTTTAGAAACTATTTTCTGGATCCTTTCTGAATTTAGTATTGTATATCTGTGGGTGTAGCATGTGTCTGTGTGTGTGTGTGTGTGTGTGTGTGTGTGTGTGTGTGTGTGTGTGTGTGTGTGTGTGTGTGTGTGTGTGTGTGTGTGTGTGTGTGTGTGTGTGTGTGTGTATGTCTCTGTGTCTGTGTATAACTCCAACATCACTATACACTGAAGAGAAGAGATTACTTGGAGATATAATGATCTCAGAGTTAGTGTATCCCAATCTCCATTTTTGATTGTTCAACTTCACTATTCCAGGACTCACGCATACAAGTCTCAGGTTTTAAAAAAGTTACCTATTTATAAAAAAAGTTTATATCTTTGCCTTGTTTTACTTTGTGTCTGCTCACCAGGATCCCACTGTCCCTAATTCACCCAGAGGGACTATTTCACACCACACCTCTTCCCCTTTTCTCTCCAGCTCCCACTTCAGCAGACTACTCTCATCTCAGTGGCCAGAAGTCTGATTTCTTCCTCCTGACCAAGGCCATTTTTCCCTCAGTATGGATCTTAAGTTTCCACAAAGAGGAAATCTACCTAGTAGCTATTGACTAAACATGTTTTCCCAATGCAGTAACAGGAGAAAGTGGTCTTCACTGAGATGGAAGCACACAATTAACCTGCAATGCATGTGGAGTTCTGCATGTGCATGGACCTCTAACTGCAGTGCTGTGCACTGCTTGGTATGCTCATGCTCATTACATGAGCCATCCTGCTGCTGTACCTGACCCCAGCCTCTCATAGATGTCTGTGCAACACTAGAATGATCTGCCCTCTCAATTCTGTCCGAAAACTAGTGAGACACCAGTGGCCGCTCACTTCAACCTCCTCTTGCCAGGTTCTCCACCTCCAGGGTCACTAACTGAATCCAGGTCACTTAGGTTAAATATCCATGTCATTTGGGTCATCACTAGAACTTTACTCTGCTATACCACATAAGCAGGTAATAAGACTAAGATTAGCAACTTTTGGACTTCTGAATTTCAAGAATGACAGTAAGAAGCATACTGCTTTATAACTTTATGTGCAAGTATTAAGGGAATCTAAGTTATCATTTACTGATATATCTAAATCGTTAAATTCCTCCACTTCTCAGAGATGCTTTTGCCAGTATTATATGTTAAGTTAGCATTCTACTCCACTCCAAAATAATAGCTTTTGGTTTTTCTACTGTTAATTCCTAAGTTATTACTGTCTGCCTGTTAGTGCTTATAGTTCAAGTTAGACTGCAAATTATCAATGCTATTGTGCTGGCATCTCTACTGTGCCATCTGCATTGATGTCATTAGAAGTGAATTCCTAGGAATCAGTACATCTTGTGAATATGGAATAAGTGGAGTCCCAAAACAAAACCTTGAGGAATTTCCTATTTAAAAAAAATCCTGAGTTCATATAGCTAGCCTTTGGTCTCAAAATAATGTTGATTACCTGGCATGCATAGTTTAATCCACTGAATTAGTTGACTGAACAACTGAACATTTTGATTTTGGCAGAGCAGCTTATTGTGACAGTATCAAAATCCCTTGAAACAATGATATAGGGCATACACTTGCAGCCTCTTATTTAAAGTTTTACTTGGTAATGTTGTAGGCTACAAGTAATCGGAGACCTGTCTCACCAATGCTTGTGTTTAATTGCTGAGACTTCAACAGCTGCTAGCTCCTCTTTAAAAACAAGCAGCACGACCTGCTCCATCCTTCTCCTTAAGCTTATAAATACTAGATACCAGGCTGAGAGGCTTGACTTCTTTAATAACAGAACCCCATTTTATATTTTTCAATTGGCTCAACATTTTTTTTTCATTCCTCATTAAAGACTATGGGTGGAATTCAGTAAAGCCTACACAGAGCAATTTTCTATGTAGGCATAGTGTTACGGCCCAAACATGGAACATGTCTGACTGAGTGATCCAGAAAACAGGCCTGAGGGGTGAGCATGAGTGTGCAGACACGGAGGTGTCCGTGGAATAGAAATCACCTCATAAGTTGGTGAAACCCATGCAAATAAGGTTGATTTGTGATCCAATAAGCAGAAAGGCACCCGTGTAGGTGCTGCATTGGTGGAAGAAATGTACATGGATACAAACTATGTACTGGACTGTAAAATTCACACAGGAGCTGTAAAAGGCTAGGTAAAAAGGTGGATATGGTACCGTAGGCATACAAATGGCCAAAAGCTATGGCCAGTGAGTCCTGAAAGCAAAACAAATCAATAAAATAATATAATTTTTTTAATACATATAGAAAAATAAAAATAAAAAGTGTAAAAAGTGTACACATTTGACAATATATTGCATTACAGTGCCCAGCATGCAGAGTATTACAATGGCAGGTGTCAGTGGTTGCTATGGAGGCAGGCTCTGGAGTAGTGAAGTATCCATGGTATACCCAATTAGCAGTATGTAAATGAGCTGGGGTTATTGAATAGCAAAAAGGGCAACAGTGTCTACAGATAGATCCTGGGGTCAGGCTAGAACTGTGTAGATAGTGGTAGAACAGGTAGCTGACATCAAAAGGGAGTATATCACAGTATGTTAAAGCAGATTAGAGCTCAGCTCAGCTAAGCACTGCTACCGGGGGGGGGGTGTCTGATGCTGCGGAGTGTGTTTTAGCTAGTTTAAGAAAAGCTGAGCTTGGCTGTGGTTGGGGGAGTGTCAAAACTGCTCAGCACTGTTTACACTAGTGCCACGGGTTTGTGTGCCACGCCCCAGTGCTTAGCAGTAAAAGAATTAGGAAAAAAATAGAAAAATAGCCTGGGAAAGCCAATCAGGTAGAAATGACTAATAAGCCCTGTTCAACAGACACTGGCCCATTCAAACCTCCAATGATATACCTATCAGGTAGAATGCAACATAATGAGCCAATCACACAGGCTGCAACTGTAGCACACCACTATAAAGTATGCCTACACCCTACAATCTGATTTTCCCACATACTCTGCACCATTGGAGTACACACTTGAAAATTTTAACTGACAAAATGCTAGGAGCTGCTGCTACTCTGCTACGTTTGTATGTGCTTGAGGCTAAGGTCAGTGAAGATGATGATGCTGACAATAGGCCCACTGAAGAGGAGAAGAGTGTTCAGGCCCGGGGTGACCTTCTGTGGGCTATGTGAGCTGGAGATTGTAGAGCACAACAGGGTGGACAGGGACATACTAGAAGAACTCATCGAGCTCTGCCACCCTCATCTCAGACCCAGAACCAACAGAGGGAAACCCAACCCAATGGAAATGAAGGTATATGTAGGCCTTAGAATATTAGCTACAGGTACTTTTTAAAGACCAACTTGGGATATAAGGAGGATCTCACAAGCATCTACATCCAGGGTACTCCAGCAGTTCCTGGATGCCATGTAAGCACATGCCAGTGAGCACATTTATTTACCACACACCCTTGAGGAGAGGGTCAGCAATATTCACCTCTTCCACCATGTAGTGCACTACCCTGAGGTGCTGGGTGCCATAGACTGCACTCATGTGCACATCAAATCACCACCCAGTGAAGAGGGTAGGGTCTACATCAGCTGCAAGGGGTATCACTCCATCAACAGCCAGGTCATGTGCAATGCCCAGGGCATTATCATGAATGTGTGTGCTGGCAGCCCTGGCAGCTATCATGACTCATACATCCGGCACACCTCACAGCTGTACCAGATGTTTGCAAGCAGGGACATCCCATATGGCCATCTACTGGGTGATGCTGACTATGCACTGGAACTGTGGATGATGACACCCATCAGAAATACACACACACCTACTGAAGAATGCCATAATGAGGCACTTTCACAAACTAGGAATATCATAGAGCATGTGTTTAGGCTGCTCAAGTCATGGTTCTGCTGCCTTGATATATCTGGTGGAGGCCTGCAGCACTCTCCAGCCTCATGTGCACACATGTTCACAGTATGGGCCATGCTACACAATACGGTCCTGTGGAAGCAGCTATGACAGGAACATCACAGGGAAGGGGCACCCAGACCCCCACCAGTGCCAAGGTCCCCACAGCCACAGTGGGACTTGGAGGAGGAACTCCTTGAGCCTATCCCTGTAGGAAGATGTAAGCATGCCCAGTATGCCCTAGCCTTGGCAAAGAGGAAATGCATAGCACATGTACTGACAACCTAGGGTCTTAGGGACTGACACCTCACTCCTACTCACATACATAGTAAAAAGAATGCCAGCCACACCACACAACCTGTATCTTACCATGTATTGGCTGTGTACAGCATGCATCAGACAGAGACAACCCTGAAGCACTATCTCAACCACTGAAGGCACAAGGTAAGTCACTCTTCTTTACAACAAATGAATGGTGAAGTAGACTGTGTTAGCATATGTATGGACCTGCCACATGTATGCAAGGGAATAGAGTGGGCTACGGGGATAGCTGCAGACAACTGACAGCTGTGTGGGACAACAGGAACCTTCTGTCCAATACTGGCTGATCCATAATATGCAGTAGGCCCCAAGTCAGCAAAACCAAATGCACTATGTGAGGGAATGGCATACAGTGGGATCACAGTACAGATGCTTGACTGTCAATGCTAAAGTCCCCTACCCCCAACGCACCCACGTCCCCATACAACTGCAGTCACAATATGTTTGCAAGGTAATAGCAGCAGACCACACAATCCCTGGGTTATCCCAATCAGCCTGGTGACATGTACCATTTCCCCAATATGCAGTGGTCAAAGTGCTATGATTGTCTGTGGTTGATAGTGTCAGGAAGTAAACTGCACTGCCTGTTGGCTGTCAAGGCTTAGTGGTTAAGTACATTACCATGGTTGATGAAGTACATGGTTCAAGACTGGCTGCACCTACTGTTTTGCATGTGAGCTACACCTATGGCTGTAGTTCTACAGTCTGTCCATATATCAGTATTTGTTACTGCAAGAAAGCTGGGCAAAGACAGATACAATGGAGGGACATGGGGCCACAGATATGGACAGTACACAGCCCTGAGTAACCTAGATAGTGGCTAGTAGAACAGCAGGTTGTAACAAGTGAATGTAGCACCAGGATATAAAGGTTGTTGTTTAACTGTGTCAGTACTTAGAACAAGTCAGTGGGCACCATCCATACCTCACAAATGTACAGAGTTTAGCAGAATGTCCACATTTATGGCTCATATATCTGTTTGGTTTGTCATAAAATATGCATTTTTCCTGCACACTATTGGCAAATCACTAAAGGTTGCTGTAAAAAACTCATAACAGACAGTTGAGATGCAGACTTCATACCCACTGGAAAATGCATGCTAATAGAAAAACATTCCACAAACTGTCTAGGTTTGTAAGAGCAATTTTAAAATCCTGTCCCCAAGTTTGGGCCTATGTCCCACTGTTATATATGGCCCTATCCATATTAATGGCTGTAGGAGTTTGAGAGGTATGGGCAATATGTAGCCTTATAATAACAGTACAATACAAGCTGTCTGAGAACCAGAGCAGATGTATGGGGCACTATGCTGGACAACCTGCAAAACAGGTGCAGTCAAAGGTGTGACGTCTGTAAACATGTGTGTAGTGTTACATCTCTTACCCCAGTCACAGCATCCCTACAATTACATAGAGCAGCAACTGAGGACAAAGCCAGGAACTGGAGCAGGGCAGGACAAAGGCCCTCATGTAAGGGGAAGGAGGAACTACTGGCCCAACTAATGTAGAAAGTGCAGAATACAACAGTTTGTGTAGTAGCATAGGTTCCCTGCAGTGTATGGATTTGGTAACCAAAATGTCTGTCAGCGTTTCCTCACATCAATCTATAATGATCTGCTACTGATGTACCAAGAAATCACAGTGCTATGTGAAATGTATGCAATAAGTATTTGTCACTATTGTGTATACAGATAGGTAGGGGTTCTAATCCCAACAATGGCAACTCAGTGCTTGTGTGTAAGTATATCCCCCTGCAGCTGTGTGTATGTCTTTACTATGTGTATGTAATGCCAATACATTTTAAGGTCTGTTCCACCCTGTTAGTCCCCCATTGGATTACTTTACAGGGCCTGCTGGTGTCATCCACCTTAGATGCACCATTAGGCACTCTCTATGCACATATGCTATGTGGCACATGTGATAAGTATGTAACACTATACTACATGCATGTTGATAGGGAGAGGTTCTAATCTCAAAACTGGCAACTCTGTGTATATGAAGCATATCCCCCTGTAGCAGTGTGGTTGCCTTGTGTGTGTGATGGTTATACCACTTTGAGGGCCTGTTCCACCCTGTTAATACCCCAATGGATTACTTTATAGGGCCTGCTGGTGTCATCCACCTTAGATGCACTGTTAGACACTCTTCAAGCACATAAGCTCTGTAGTGTATGCGATAAGTATATAGCTTTATAGCACTATAGTACATGCAAGTAGATAGGTAGGGATTCTAATCTCAAAGCTGGAAACTCTATGTGTGTGTGAGAAGCATATCCCATGTAGTAGTGTGTGTGCAATGGTTGTACCATTTTGAGGGCCTGCTCCACCTTGTTAATTCCCCCACTGGATTACTTTATAGGGCCTGCTGGTGTCAGCTGCCTTAAATGCACCGTTAGACACTATCTAAGGCACATAAGCTCCCTCGCACACGTGATAAGTATGTAGCACTATAATACATGCAGGTAGATAGGTAGGGGTTCTAATTTCAAAACTGGCAGCTTTGTGAGTGTATGTGTGAAGCATATTCCCAGTAGCAGTGTGATTGCTTTGTGTGTGCAATGGTTATACTGTTTTGTGGGCCTGTTCCACCCTGTTAATCATCTATTGAATTACTTTATTTGGTCTGCTGGTGTCATCCACCTTAGCTGCACCATTAGACACACTCTAGGCACATAACTTCTGTGGCATATACGATAAATATATAGCAATATAGTGCATGCAAGTAGACATGGAGGGGTTCTAGTCTCAAAGCTGGCAACTCTGTGAGTGTGTGTGTGAAGCATATCCCCTGTAGCTGTGTAGCTGTCTTCTTTGTGTTTATGTGTAATGGTTATATTATTTTAAGGGTCTGTGCAAACCTATTAACTTCCCCAGTGGCAACCTTTATAGCACCTGCAGATGTCCTCCATCTGAATAGTAGTGTTCAGCACTACAAAAAACATATAAGCTCCATGGGGCATGCAATATATATTTAGTGCTGTAGTATGTATAACTAGACAGATAGGAATTCCACTCTCACCAAGGGTGGTTCATGAGTGTGTGTGTGTGTACTTATATTCCCTTGCAGCAGTGTGACTGTGTTATGGCCAACATCTGTCTCACCATACAGGTTGCAGTCCATGTGTGGCCAGGTTTGTCCTGTGAAAACAACTAAAACAAGACACAGGTCCTAAGAGTGTAGGACAACAAACATTTCCTGCATGTGTTTAATAGTTGCATAAAGTAGTTATTTTACATCAGAAACAACTTAATGTTCTGAAACCTAGCATAATGTAGGGAAACTCTACAAAAATAAGATCTCATATTGGCAGACCAAGAGATGTCCTGTCCTTGGCACTTGCCATGGGTATGATTTGTCCTGCCAACTGTCAAGGTACTACATGAAGTGTCCCACATTGGACATTTTGTTAAGGTGGCATTCCTACTCTATGTTGCCGATGTGTGTGCAATATGTATAAATGTCAAGGCCCAGTGAGTAGATGCTGCCCCTAAATACCCACATGTATCTAGACATGAATGCTAACCGACACCGCCCAGATTTGTAGGCACTGACTAAGGCTGTGGCAACTGTAAGTTGTGTGCTGTCATTGACCTACCAAATGATGTTGAGACACTGCAACAGGGTCTTACATTGGGTACAGACTGATGCTAAGGTCCTGGCCTCAAGCTAAATGCAGATAACAGTACCATCATACCATACGGCAAGGACACGGCCCCACTGTTTGCCACATCATTGCCAACCCCATAAACACACAACCTGTGTTGAGACACCTGGGTACTCAGTTTGATAACAATGTCGCATTCAACCATCATGTAGTGGCACTGACAGAAAGGCCTTGTATGGGGTTCAACTCATAGGTAAAGTGAGCGCATCCAGAAAAAAGGTGAATATTACCTCTATATAGTCCTCAGTCAGTAGAACAATAATTTAGTACAACGGATCATCTGATATGTACCTATCCAAACATCTGCACCAACTAGAAAGGCCATGGTAATACCCACAAAGGTAATCCATGGCCTCAAACACCTGTCTCATGCAGACGGCCTGTAATCAGTAGTGCCCCACTCAGTATTGGACAGATTGACCAGAGGTGGGCTGTGGCATGCCTTCAAGGCAATGTTGGACCTTGCCCTTCAACACCTGCCCCATCTATGTGAGTCTAATTCCTCATACATTACCAGCACAAAAGGCCTGAATCTGATATGCAACATCAACAAAACCTGCTGGAGACACATGTTTGTCCCCCAGAGGCTGCCCTCTCTCAGGAATGCAAGTCCCATACATGTCCAACAGAATACCATGCAGACCCTCATCAAGTGCAACCATCATGATTGGATGGGATACAACAAATCTGTCCCAGGGGTCCTACCTGTGTCCTGCAATGACAGGGACAACAGGTGCTGAATGATGATTCTGTTGGAGATAAAGTAATGATTAGAACTGTAAGGGCCTCAAGGGCCATTAGCCTAGTAACCTCATATGATCCTAGATATACCAGTTATGCCCCTGTGTGCTGTGACAGACTGTGTTGTTATGTGTCCACTTCCATCACTGCCATCTACTGTGTTGTGTCCCCTATGGGTGACATAACAGTACCATGTCATACATCCACCATCCGACAAATAAGTGAGTGGTACCACAGGTGTATGGGGACAGTCTGGCAACATCTGTGTGACACAATTACAGACAGCACTGCAAACATGTTGTAGGGTATCCTCCTTGTGGGTGTCCAACATCCGCAGTGCACAGATATTTGCAGAATGTGGACATGTGCCTGATATATGTGGACCCTCTGCCAGACAAATGTGGATGTCTGGAAGACTGTTGAACAATATGTAATGGTTGCATCCAGACTGTGGGGAATCTGTGTGTAACAGGCCAGACACCTCAGAAAACAGTTATGGTACTTTAATATCTGTAACTGTATTCATTCCTTCACGTTGCATGCTCAATATGCACACTCAGTTGCTGAGGTGGACCATGTGTGCCCCCACTACTGCTGGCCATAACCTGATGTCCTGTTGTAGGGGGTTAACAGGTATGCTAGCCATAGCTCTTAGGCGATGATATGCAGGTGTTGCGTACATAGTGACCTAGTCAGAGTATGTCAGGAACAGTCAGGGACACCAGGACAATGTTTGATCTATACCTGTGTGGCATTCATAGAGTGAGGGAAACAGACTGACAGTACATCATGTGATATGGCAGCTGTATCCACCACTGCTGACTGTCACTATTGTGTAATACACAATCCAGTTGTATTCGTACATGAGCTAACCATTACTGGGTTGACTCAGGGGCCAGAACTGTGATGTATGTCACAGCAGAAAGAGCCAAAAAGGAAGCCTGTAGCTGCTGAACAGCTGACTAACAACGACATGTAATTTGAAGATATTTACCACAGACCTCTATTGTTGTAATCCCTATTTACCATGCCTGCATCCCCCAACTGTGTCCAATTACATGGGGAATACTATTACATATCGGGTGTAGTGCTGTACTCCTTTATGTGCAGAAATCCTGTGGCAGAATGCTAGGGTAGCACAGTTTGTCATCATAGAGAAAGTCACAGACCTGTGTACTATAGGCAGCAGCTTGCCTTTTGTAGGTAATGCTCGTGAACAGCTGATTGCCTGTGCACCAATCTGTGGCTCAGACTTCCTAATTGAATTCATAACAGTTAGGTTGCATTTTAATTAACCAAAGTCATGGCAACACAGTGCTGTATTTAAGGCTTTCATGTAGGCCCTGACCCTTTTCCTGGCCTGTGGGAAGGACATTATCAAAGTGTGGGGACTACAGCATCATAGAAGGTAGGGTGAAATACCATCCACTGTTTGGATTTATGTGGTATGTCCACGGTTTTGCAAGATATGTTTGGCCATTGTGAACAGACTTGCTGATTATGTGAAACTTTACTGTTTAACACTGTAGGTTGAAGTCATTAAGGAGACAGACAGATGTGAGCGTCATATGTCATTTGCATCAGAATATGCATGCTGCTGCAATAGTTGCTGGTCTATCAGCTGTGTATATTTGTAGGGGAAGACTTCAACACATGTCCCTATCACTTGTCCATTCCCCCCCACACCCCTTTATGTATGGGTGTTATATGGATTCCCTGTTCTAGGTGTTTGAAAGGTATGGTAGGTCTGTAGCAGGTAGCTGAACATACTTATGAACATGCTGCAGGCCGCAGCGGCTGCATTCTACCCAGGGGCCGTACTGGGGATTGCGAACACATTGTGGGACAGCAAGCTGTATGTCTGAGTGAGGGAGCAGTGTCAGCTCTGTTGTCACAGTATAGCCAGGGTGTGGGTACCCATTACAGTCCAGGTGAGGCATGTACCTCTAGTACATATCTTAAGTAATAGTGCCATCCAGAGAGTGGTAGGTGACATTTAGGACACCTATGCATATTTGTCAAGTGTGTCCCAACCTACAGGTCTTTGAGGTGCTAATATAGGTATCAGTGACTGCAGTAGCAGAAAAACGTTCTGCTTAAAATTGCAAAGCTCAGTCATTTAATTGATCCAACGATGATGTACTCGACATGCAATACACTGGAATGGAAGCCAGGACTGTGGGTGGAAAAATGTTACGCATGCTAGGAATATAACAGTTTGGGCTATGGAGTCAATACTATAGCAGGTGTATTTGCAAGACATATGTTCATGCATACAGTCTGTTATATAGGATTGGCAGGAACATGTGTGATCAGATGTGTATGATGTGTGACATTGAACTGTCTGTCATGATTTCAAAATCTGACTGTGTACTGACTTGGCATTACACTGGCACACAGCAAAGGTGGTGTGACAAGTGTGCCAAATGTAGGTGGCACAAGTGTGGACATTCTGCAGCAGTCTGCAGTTGTCATCTCTACCTGATATCCTAGGCCTCACGTACATCCATTAACATTTATTTGTCTGTATACTAGTTTGGTGTCTGTATCACAGTCCCAAGTATGTTGTCATTTTTCCAATTATATGTACAAGCAGTGTGTCACTGCCAATAAGGATATGTTTATGGAAACACCTACTAGTCCTTAGAGCTGAGTAGCCTAGTAGGCTAATGCACTGTGCTGTTGTTGACAGGGGCCTGGGTTTGAAACTTGGCAGGGGCTGAATATTTTTGTGATGTATATCACTGATGAAGAGGATAAGTTTATGGAAATAGCTGTCAGTCTTCAAAGCTGAGTGGCCTAGTGGGCTAATGCATTATATCATCGGTGGCAGGGTCCTGTTTTTGAGACTTGCCAGTGTGATCATTTTGCTGATGTGCAGAACACTGTCAGATAATTAAAGCAGTTTTAAGCAGCTTTAAGTGGGTTTACGCGATGTACCACAATGCCAAGTGGCGCTTAGTCCCACCTAAACCCACGCTATTTCCAAAAAAAGAAAAGAAAAAAGGGGTGATAGGAAAGTGGTGAAATGTGGCAAGCAGGGGGAAAAACAATATGAAATGCAGGTAGGGATGTGCAGGATGGGAGTAGAAAAGGACCATAGCTCAACATTTCTTGTACAGCAACAGCTCTGCATGTTGTGAACAATTTGGAATTTGGAGCCTCACATCCCAGAGGGAGGGGTGTGAGCAACATAACTTTCTTGATTAATTGCTGTGATGATTGATTTATGGCAGTGTAGGTGTGGGCAAAATAGAGAACTATGTATGGTGTGATTCTTTTTGTGGGACAGATGCCCTTTATTTTAAGGAGAGAGTGGGATGTTGGGGAAGGAATATAGGTATGTGTGGGGAGGTAAGATGGGTAGGAGAGGAAGCATTTGCAAACAGACAAGACAGACAAAACAGCAGATGAGGCAGTGTATGACACATGAGGTGGGTAAACACCTTGGATGGGGAGAGTGTTGTGGAATCAGAGGACCAAGTGCCCCCAGACGGCAGCAGTGGGACTGAGCTCTCCACCCATGGGCAGTCACAGCTGCTCCTTCACAGCCCTGAAGGTAGCTGTGTTGGGGATGGGTGCCTGAGTCGGCCTGCCACTCCAGATGCACCAGTCTGCCCTTGATCTGGTGCAGTTTGATCATCCAAATCACACTGGATAACCCTGCACACCATCCCTGGAAACTATTGCTGGGTGACCAGTCCCTCTTCACATCCACACCCATGAGGGGCCCATCCCCTGAGGTGGTTCTATCCATGGGTGGTGCAGGACCAGTGGAGGGGGAGCTCCAGGTTGGGTTCCAAATGTGCTGGGATCTAGTGCCATGGCCAGATGAGGTGGGGTAGGTAGAACCGCTGGAACCAGCCTATCCAATTGTGCTATGGTGTTGAGGTTTGTCAAAGTGTATAGGTTAGTCATGAACAGAACATTTCAATGTTAGTTATAACAGCATGCATGGGTGTTTCAATTAACCCAGAACAATAGAACTGCATAGCATACAGAACACAGGCATAAATGGAATAACAGTCATTATTGTAATAGCATACCAGTAACAGTTACAGCAAAAGGCCAACAGCATTGGTATTTCAACACGGTATGTTTGTATACAACCCTTGTAATATATCACCAATAATATAACACAAGGCCCAACATTAGGTTTTGATAACAATATATGCAAAAATGAAACCATACCCTAGTAAAAAAATAATAATTTGTGATGCAGATAAGGGGTACATCACCAACTGTATAGACTATATTTTTCACAACAGTACTGCTCAATACTCTACAGGTCTATCCTTATTTTATGTCTCTAAGTGCCCTATAGCTTCTGTAGCACATACATACCTCTCAAGCTATCCACATGGGATGGTATGGGCCAAGCTGTAACACCTACAGGTACATACCTACAGGGGACTATTACATATCAGGGGGACATATATGACTACCAAGGTGTACTCTGCACTGATGTTGTGTGAGTGTGCTACTGCCATACTTCAATTGGGTTTATATCTCTGTCCAAGGTTTTTAGCAGCAGTGATTGCTATCCGTAACAGCGTGACACTTGAGAGACATGTATTGTGCACAGTACAGAGAGTTTATACTTATCCTGCTGTCATTGGCGGCATGGAGTTAGACTATCAGCAGACATTCACAGATGCACTAGGCACACAGCCATACCAACAACAGGAAGAAATCCAAGACACTGCCAGGAGACACACCAGCCATTTATTTACATCCAGAACGTACTAAGAGCTTTCACCCATCCTTCTGTGGGCTTCATTGGAGTAAAATACATCCAGGCAAAGCTGCCCTTATAAATCAATTTACAATCAATTAGCAAATCATATGACCGAATAATTATACAAATATTTCATGATGATTTTGAAGTGCAATGCTAAACTTGATTTAAATAAATAAATAAATAAATAAATAACAACAATAAAAACAGTTAATGTGAAAACAGTTAGTATAATAAACCCAGACTTAATATTTAAATATATTTTTTATTTTTTACAATTTTCCAGAATTTTATAGAACTTTATATGTGTGTCACAATATTTTCACCAACAGACAATTACAATATGTAGGTGGTATAAAATATAGGTAGTTTTAAATATTAAGTGTGAGTTTATTATATTAACTGTTTTCACATGAACTGTTTTCATTGTTGTTATTTATTTAAATCAAGTTTAACATTACACTTTAAAATCATCATGAAATATTTGTTTAATTATTTGGTCACATGATTTGCTAATTGATTGTAAATTGATTTATAAGGGCAGCTTTGCCTGGATGTGTTTTACTCTGATGAAGCCCACAGATGGGAGTTCTGGATGTAAATAAATGGTTGGTGCGTCTCTTGGCAGTGTTGTGGATTTTTTTCTTATTAGTTGATGTTTCCTGGCTTTAGACATACCAACAATAGACCATTTAATTTGTCTTATTAACTTGAACTAGTAGTGTACTTCATGACATTTTGTTTAATGGAGTCTTATCATTTCACTGAGCAATGCTGTTTACACACTAGTACATCTGGACTCAGACATTAGTATACCCTTCATACAGCTACTACAGACATTTATTTAACTGTAATTCCTGTGGGCAGACTATCTGTTAACAATACATAACTGTTTCTATAAATAGTGCTACTTGTCTGTTACTATAAATATATCTTAGTACCTGTCCCTGGATTCAAGTCTGTGTCTGGGAAAATGAACAACATATATATTGTTTATTACACTCAGCTAATGGGCCACTGCCATGTGCTGATTGAGTCATATGTGCCTAAAGCTCACCTGGTGACAAAGTCTGACCTGGTAATATAGGTAAAGTGCACACATGACTGCAGTGACAGTTGAACATACATGCATGAGATTTATGCATGACAAAGATATTAAGTGAACTGTGTATGACTGCAGTGACAGTTGAACATCCATGTATGAGATTTATGCATGACAGAGATAGTAACTGAACTGTGTATTAATACTTGGTACACAATTAGCCCCTAGTGGATGGGAATATGTGTGATTTATACAGACCATTGTCTAACTGACCCATATACATTTGCAGATGTTATATTTGCAGTCTACAGCTATTACAGTTTCATACTTGCCTGCATCAGCATACTTTCATTCAGGAATGCATATAGCTGAAATACAAAGGTTAACACAAGACAATCCTGGGAGAAACACACTATAATACCTTAGACAGTACTACTCTAGATTCAGATCTTAGTGCAGAACAAATACCATATAGCATTATATCTTGTAGTACAGCTCCACATCTGCACTTTATCATAACAGTTGTTTGTTGGCCAACCTTTGGTCACTTTATGGTGTTATACCCGTGTTTACTTCACAACACCTGTAATATTCGATTTCTTGAACAACATCCCAGAATATACACAATTGACAGAAGACAGCTTTATTGAGGGTGACATGACACAGTGAATGGTATACATCTGACAATCTTTATTGTTCTACACTTCAAATAATGCAGGCACTGAAAGAAAGCTGTTATTCCACAATCTATGCAGTACTAACATTATTTCCTTCACAATTCTGACTGCAGTTGTACTGTATTTCCTGTAGATTGGGAATGTAGTTAATTTATTCCCTTCACATTTTTAAGGCTGGTGTACTTTATTACCAGAACATGTATTAATGCAGTATACACATGTTATTCCCAAACATTATTAATTCTGTATTAACTTCTTTCCTTAACATAAGCGTGTTTCATGCTTTCATCTATATTGAACCGTACCTGGTAATACTCACTTATATCAGTCCATGTCTATGAACACATTCATTGCAGTACACTCACAGCAGAATATACCCACTGGCAGTTACTACTGTACTATTTCTTAATTAAATTACTATATATTGAAAGATATATCTGTACTCACCACACTCTCAGCACATCTTGGCCAGGCACTCTGCATGTGCCTCCAGGTTGTGAGCCCTCTCCTCTGCAGCTGTGGGGGAAAACACACCATTATGCATACCTGACTATCAGATATTCGCACTAGAATTTAGTAAATCAGTAGTTCCTATAATTACAAACTTCTGGGGCATTGTTGTCCTGACCATCTTAGATCGATTGGGACAAGAGATCCCCCTTCTTATGCTTCAAGTCATCATAATGATGATGCACCTGCTTGGCGATTCGACCATAAGCTAATTACCCTAGATATCCACATCCTGCCCCACCCCCATTAAGGAAATCATGGCATACCTGCTTGGGGTATGCCAGTTGCAGTGGTGAGGTCACATGCCAGCTGGTCCCATGCCTCTGATTTTTATTCGGACCCCTGATACTGGCTCTGCAGCAGTCAGTTGTCGTAGTCTTTCACAAGGAGCCCAACCATGACCCTGGACTCCAAAATAACCCAGTGCTCTGCCCAAAAGCACATAACCTCTCCAACACCTGCCATAACCTTTGCCAAGATTAAACTCCAACAGATTCTGGCTGTATTCCCACCTACTGCACTTAAATAAGGCTGTTTTCCTGCCCTTTGCCACCATTGGCCGTTTTTAAAAATGTCCAGCTCCGCTTAGCACTGCACAAACTTGCTGAATTCAGCTGAGCAGTGCTTAAACAGAGAATGCTTAGCTATGCTTAGTGGTGTGCAAACCTGCTTAGCTGAGGACTGCTTAAACTGGATTGATTAGCAGTGCCCAAACCAGGTAAACAGAGCTGCACGTTGCTAAGTACTGCTAAAACAGGTTTTGTTTAAGCATTGCTTAGCTTTGTTTAGCAGTGCTTAGCAGAGCTTAGCTTAGGTTAAACCAGATTTTTAAATAATAAATAAAAATATATTGACATTAATTGCTTATTAATATTTTATTATTAAGTGTATGTATTTTAGTTTACATGATCTAACAGTATGTATTTTAATTACGTTATCTTGGGGTGTGATTGTAATGTATTGGACACTGGTGTGTAACTGGAGCTTTTCTCTTCATATCTCCACTGAAAATGGGCTTCTGGACCAACTGGACTAACCCAGTTAACAAATATCAATAACTACGTCAATAAAACAAAAAAAATGTATAAATTAATGCTATCAGATGTAAAAGCTGAATGGCCTGTTTGTGTATTTGAACTGTGCACCTACTGCACACAAGGCCATGACTCCAACCATTCAGCTAATGTGGATGTGAAAATTTCACCTATACATTACTATAGACCTTTCAGTTACATTTAAGCACTACTGAGCAACACAGCGTGAAGCACAAACCCACTCAGCTATGCTAAAACTTGACCTTTTTCTTTAAAATTAAAAGCATCCATTTTCTGTTTTTAGATGTCTGGTACGTGTTCCTTGCTATGCGCAGTGCAACCATGGGAGAAAATTATAAAAAAAAAAAAAAGGGGGGGGTGACATTTTCATTCATATTTCAATGCTGTCCGGTACTTTGACAGTGCAGGGAGTGTGTTACTCAACTCTGAGCACTGTAATACACCCCCTACACTAATTCAGTAACCATGTTACACGGCTGTCCCTCAGTAGTGCACCTTCATTAATATGCAAGGCGTGCAGGTGAGGGGGAGCTGCAGACACGGCCATGGTGCACTCTGTGTAGATCTTACACTATTCCTACATGGAGTTTATTAAATCTTGGGGTATGTCTTCATACTGCTCTTTCACATGATATTTTGAACAACAACTATCTTAGTGGATCTGCTAAGTCACCTTTTACTTCTTTCAAGTCTCTACTGTATATTCTATTCAAGCCAGTAGTTTATTTTAGTACATACAGGAAGGCATTTTACTTTTTATTTAGCTTATTTTAGTATATAATTCAGTGAGAAATTCTAGTAACTGACAGTTATCCTAAACCCTGTTTCAGGCTATTCTTGAAAGGTAACTTGCCATTTACAAAATGGTTCCCATATGATTTTTCAAAGTCTCTCTGAAATAGTTATGTTTCCAAAAAGCTCTTGCAAACACTGCATGAAATATTTCTGTGATTTCTGTTGTATTATTATCTGTCCTTCTATCACTCTTAAACATTAACTCAATTGTTTTTTTTCCTAGTTGACATTATATGTCTTTCTGGGTTTTTTATGTCATTTTCTAGTATCAACTCATGTCCTCTAATTTAATTTACAGTCATTGGTTTTATTTTTTTGGATTACAAATTCAAATGTGTTTTCATAAGAAGGGAATAGGCAATTTCCACTTCTTGTACATCATATTTTATTGATAATTGCTTGTAGGATAGAGAAAATGTATTTTTTATTATCTCGTACATTTTTAAACATAGGGGAATATCAAACATCTTAAAATTTGGTCATAAAATGTCCCATGTCTTTAAAAGTTTTCAACAGAAATGTATTATAATATCCCAAAAGGCAATACAAAAGGAAAACATGTATTTTGCATATGCATTTTAATGGTTTTAATGGCTTTCGAGTTTTCATTTAGACCAATTTGCTTGGATTAATCAAGCTACATCACTAGTTTTGTGGCATTTGGCACTTCACATTTCACCATGTGGGTCTTGTGAATGAGTTATGTATAAAATAACATGCTTATTCCTTTGGATTAACCACATCAAAAGTAACATCAAAACCTATCAAAAAGAGTAGGGGAAGTTCCTTGATATCCTGGCCAAATTTCGTCCAGTAGTATAAGTACCACCATGGGTATTCCCTGAAAAGAGCCGCTAGCCAAGTGCAATTAACCCAGTCAGCAAAGGATACATAAATAAAATAAAAATCAATAAATACTACTCCTTTTCCACTCCATTTTGTTGCTTATAAGAATGGCTATTTGTCTGCTCTCCCTAATGTTAAATAACATTTGTTTGATTTACTTTTTCACTGTACATTGAGGTGCTCTTGTGTAACCAAGAACAGCAGTGGTCCTCTTAGCAGCACCACAGACTGCTGTGCTTTGCAAAATACAGGTCCTATCACAGGCAATTTGCCATTGTTGTTCAGTACTAACTACCATGAGAGCTAAGGTACCACAAGTGCTATCATTATTGTTTGATACTAAGTAGCATGAGATCAAAGGTATCACACGTGCTATCATTGTTGTTTGATACTAAGTAGCATGAGATCTAAGGTATCACACGTGCTATCATTGTTGTTTGATACCAAGTAGCATGAGATCTAAGGTATCACACATGCTATCATTGTTGTTTGATACTAAGTAGCATGAGATCTAAGGTATCACACTTGCTATCATTGTTGTTTGATAATAAGTAGCATGAGATCTAAGGTACCACACATGCTATCATTGCTGTTTGATACTAAGTAGCATGAGATCTAAGATAAAACCCATGCTATCATTGTTGTTTAATACTAAGTAGCATGAGATCTAAGGTACCACAAGTGCTATCATTGTTGTTTGATACTAAGTAGCATGAGATCTAAGGTACCACAAGTGCTATCATTGTTGTTTGATACTAAGTAGCATGAGATCTAAGGTACCACAAGTGCTATCATTGTTGTTTGATACTAAGTAGCATGAGAGCTAAGGTATCACACGTGCTATCATTGTTGTTTGATACTAAGTAGCATGAAATCTAAGGTACCACAAGTGCTAGCATACAGTTCCTATCTTGTTATTCTACCCTGCACAGGAATGTGAGAGTTATGTTGTTTAGTACCAGGGAGTGGCAGGGGTAGTGTTCTGTATTTTTCAATGAAGCTGTAAAAGTTGCTCATCATTGCAGTCTACCTGACCGTTATATGGAGCAATAGTCATTGTCTTACTGTGGAATGCAGCTTATTTGCATATGTTCAGTGCAGGAGTGAAGTGAATGTTTATAAATCCAAGTACACGTGTATGACAATGGATACCTACACAGCGGAATAACGGAAGATGCATGATTCAGGTCAATCAAAACAGTCACAGGCTTAGTAGATAATGTGTTGCACTTTTTACATAAAACACTCCTGTTCCCAAACTACAGAAATATTAAACATTGCTGAAAAGCATGAAATGGAAGTTAAGGAAATCAAACCCTGAACTACAGGAAGCTGATTGATAATAGCGCATAGCCTAACACACCTGAGTTAACTGCCAGATGATTGTAAGAAGCTTCAAAGTTCATAGTGCAAATATATAAGTCAAATAATCTTAATTAAGTTATCATATACATCAAGCTTAAATAGTCTGGTGCAAAATGTACTACTGAGTATAACATCAGCCATCTTGTTTTAATACGTCTGATAGATTGAGGCACAGGAGCTAACGACATCAGATCCTTTGTGCATATTATCATATTTGCAAACAGTAACTTATTCAATTTAGAATAACACTTCAGAGTTGTATAATTATTGACTTGTAACTTGTATGAGGTATCATACACTATTGTACTTAATATTAGCACACTTCTCTTCTAAACTAGTTTGATGGCAAAAGTCAAAGAAGCTATTATATAGCCACATAACATCGTTTGCATATATTTACATATTTATAACTAGGAGAGTTTTAGGATTGTATTCTTAAATTCTGCTTTGTTGCAATATTAAAAGAGAGAGAACAGAACCTGATATATGTTGAAAATAAGCCTTTATCCTTAAGGCATGTGTAACTCTGTGTAATTGTTAGGTGTTCAAGAATCTTTTCCCCAAAATTTAACATAATTAGTAATTTTTTAACATTAAGGGGGAGATGGCTTCAATTTACTGGAACTCTTTTCACTCTTTTAAACTTTTCTCTTTGCTGAAGAGTCAGAAAGGGGCCAGAGTACAGACAGTGCCATTACTTTGACTTCTTAGTTTGTAAAGAGAATATTTGACATGCAATTTACTTCTTATAGAGGTTAGAAATAATTACCAAAGATTTAAAATGTTAAGGTGAAAAGTAAGCAGGCGATTACAGGTAGCCAGTTAACATTTTGGAGGGAAGTGTATTGAGGTTCTACATGAGTGGAAAGGTTAATAAATCTACAGGCTGCATTTAATGTTGTATGAATACTGTGCATGTTGTTTGATACGCAGAGAGAGATAATAGGTTGTGCCTAATCAGTTCTACGAATGAGAACATTCTTTGTAATAACTTTTCTGGCATCAGTAGTGAGGTTATTAGAGATGAAGTAGAGTGCTTTAAGTTGCTAGGAGACCTTGGAAATACAAGCAACAGTGTAGTGTTTAAAAATTAGAGAGGGGTCTCACATAACGGCTTGCAATTGTCTCCACAAGGAAAATCAAGTTGGGGTTATGACAGCATAGTGCTGGCCTGTTTTTATTCTGTTCACTATAGACATGGTTATAAAATATTAATGTATAGCATATGGTGAGTGTTATTAAGAAACAAATAGCACACCACATTATTTGACATGGTGCAGTGAGTGATGATATGTTGGGAAGGGATGAGCCAAAGACCCATGTAGAGAAACAGCACTAGTGGGGAAACAGCATGGTATGCATTGCTGGTCTATATTAAAAAGATGAACGTTTACTTACCTGAACACCTAAGCGTCGACCTGTCTTCATCAAACTGTGAAAACATTGATCGTCCAGAAGCAAAAGTGGAAACATTGAATCGTCATGGTTGGCCTTCTGTGGTATAGTTCCATAAGGTAAGTGTGCGATAGTTACGGATCTTAGGGTTAGGGTGCAGGTTAAGGTAAGTACATAGATGGTAATCTATGTTAGATTTAGTGTAGGGTTTTGTTAAGTGTATTTGTATGGATTATGTAGTTTGTTTGGGTTTAGCTTTTTAAGGTAAGTATGCGATAGTTACGGAACTTAGGGTTAGGGTGTGGGTTAAGTTAAGTCCATACATGGTGACATATGTAAGATTTAGTGTAGGGTTAGAAGTAGGGTTTAGTTTTGGGTTAGAAGTAGGGTTTTGGTTAGTGTATGCATGTGGTTTATTTAGTTTGTTTGTGTAGGTAGTATGTAGCGGGTGGTGGCATGGGACAAGTATGACAGTTTGACTTTTTGAATTTCGCGGTTTAGGGCATTTGATGTATATTCGGTTCACGGAATAGGTGTAAACGTTTAGGTATTTGGGTAAGTAAACTTTTGATTTTATAATATAGACCCATGCATTGCATAGCAATGACTGCATAATGACATGCATATTATTGCCAACATGCTAATGAAAACAATTGTGTATGTAAATAAAATCAATTATGAAGACCTAATTCAGAAACATATAAAAATTAGTGTAATGAGAGGTGGTGATCAGCTTTTCTGAATGCCAGGATTTTATGGTGTACAGGAGCATTGTTGTTTCTTTTGCCTGCAGTATGTTTCAGAGACCTGCCATATTACATAATGGTATTGCTATGAAAGCAGTTACACGTGGGAATTAAAGCATTGCCTGGCATACTTAGGTTCATAAGTAGGTAGTAGGCTATCAGCCCTAGGACCTATACAAGCCCAGCCAAAAAGGTACCCTGCCTTTTGCCACCCAAGAAAATTATTTTCCTGTGCCACTGTCCAGCAGAGCCACAGAAGTGATCCCTGGGGTGAATTTCCTATTTCCCATCCAATCTTCAAGATTTTTCTTGGAGTGCTAATGAGGAGGTTTGTTTGGTATAGATAGGTAGTTTATTCCAGAGTATGGGAAGTCTCTGGGACAGGAATCTATCACTCCGGCATGTTCTGTTTATTGTGGTGACAAAGTTTAGGTCCCTAGACCATGTAGCTCAGAGGGATTGGGACTTCTTTAAGTGGAGCATGTCCAACAGCTCTGGGTTTGACATAGCTTTGTATGTTAGGCAGAGATCACCTCTGAGTAGGTGATATGCAACGGAAAAAAGCTGGAGTTTTTTGAGACGGTCTGCATAGGACATCTGTTTGAGGCTGGTAATCCTCTTTGTGAGGTATTTCTGTATAATGGGTTTAATGAGTAATGAGTAGAGGGGAACAATGACCTCTTTTTTCTGGATGAGAAACCTTTTGTGATGAGGTGTGCCATGTAAAAGGATTTCCTGACTACTGTGGTGATGTGATTATCAAAGGAGACTACTGTCCACCTGTGTCCCAATGTCTCTTATCACACTTTCATTGTTAAGTATACTACCTCTTATGTTGTAGTTCATGGGTACAGAGTTTTTACCAAAGGGGATGACAATGCACTTTTTGGCATTGAGCTTGAGGCCATGGCTTTGACACCAGGCATTTGTCTCAGTGAGGCCCTTTTGTAGTATGTCCACATCGTTAGGAGTTTCAATTATGGCTCCTAGTTTGCAGTCATCTGCGAACTTCATTAGCCAAAGACCTTCTGTGTTAGCCTGTACTTCAGAGAAGTAGATATCAAACAGGAGAGGACCCAGGAATGAACCCTGTGATACTCCACTTGTCACTGGTCTGAAGTTGAATTTGGAGTCTGCTACTATCACAGTGTGGGTTCTGTCAGTGAGGCAGTTGGCAATCCATCTTGTGACATAGGGATTTATACCTAGTTTAGTGAGTTTATCTATAATTCTAGAGTGGGGGATGGTGTCGAAAGCCTTGGCAAGATCTAGATAGGCTGTGTGAATGACCTTACCCTCGTCTACAGCTTTGGTGACTGCTTCAATGAAGTCTATCAGGTTTAGGAGACATGATCTGCCTTTTGCAAACCTGAACTGGGTGGGGTCCAGAGTTTGGAGATTACTAATGTCTTTGTTTATAAGTTCCATGATGATACGTTTCATGGCCTTGCAGACCAGGCTCATCAGGCTAATGGGCCGGTAGTTCCCGGGGGTCTGTGGTGGCTTCCCCCTTGTGGAGTGGGATAACTGTTGCTGTGTGCCATTCAGTGGGCACAAAGCCTGAGGTGAGACTATGATTGAACATGGTACTTAGGTGGGGTGCCAGTTTGTTCTGTAGTTCATGTAGAATGCAGCCTGGGATGTTGTCTGGTCCCATGGATGCTGTGTTCTTGGCTTTGGAGAGTGTGGTTTTTACCTGTGCAGCCATGATTACAGGAACTTTGCATTCTTCCAGTATAGAGATTGGCTCTTTAGGTGGTGAGAGGGGGGTAAAGTTAGCACTGAACCTATCTGCCAGGATGTTGGCAATATCAGTTGGGTCTGTATATCTAGTGCCATTGTGCTGTAACTCAGAGCAGATCTGAGTGTTGCCATTGAGATTCTTGACATAGCTATAGAATGCTTTGTGGTTGTCTTTAGAATCAGTGGTGATTTTGTTTTTGTGACTAGCTTTGGAGGATTTTATCAGGGATCGCAGCTTCTTACTGAGGCTGACCAGGGAGCTCCTCCACTCATGGGATTTTACTCTTTTTTGCAACAGTTTCTTCCTTCTGTTGTACTGTTTGTTTATGGCAAGGAACCACCAGATTGGCTTCCTTTTTTTGGAGGATAGCGTCTTGGTTCTGTTTGGGATAGCACGATCCATGCACTTGTGTAAGTGCTTATAAAGTGCAATTGTTTAGGATTCAGTAGTTGTAACTGTATTGTCCATCTGCATGGGTGTCATGAAGTTCACCACTTCTGTCTTAAGAAGCATAAAGTTGGCTTTGGATAAATTTTTACCATGGTTTCCTTAATGGGAGGTGGGGGCAGGATGTGGATATCTAGGGTAACTAGCTTATGGTCGGATCAGACCAATGAGGTGTTGACTTCAGGTGTGGAACACTGGTCACTCGTGTTGGTAATGACTAGATCTAGGATAATGTTGCCCTTGCTGGGGGTGTGGATAAGTTGATCCAGGGCACTGGGGTTTATGAATTCCAGAAAGCGTTGAGCGAAGGAGTTGGTACATGAGTAGTTTTCCCAGTTAATGGTGGGGTAGTTGAAATCACCCATTATTAGGGTGTTTGGTTGAACCCTAATATTTTCCAGCACATCAAGAAAAAGAGGAGTGGGAATCCTGGGGCATAGTGGGGGATCTGTAGCAAGCTACAATTTGGATTGCAGTTTTGCCCAGAGTTAGCTGCATTTGGATAACCTCAGCTGCATTATGCTGAGCAACTAGCCCTTAATGAATATGGACACACCTCCACCTTTAGTGTTCCGGTCCAGGTTACATGGCCGAAAAGTGTGCTATGAGTTATAGCCTGGTAGTGCAGGGGTGCTCTCTGGAGCCTTGAACCAGGTCTCAGTCACTGCACAGATATCGATGTTCTCCATTTTAAGGAGTGTCTCGAGTGACTGCATTTTGAGATTTAGACTTTTGCTTGCCTGCTCCTGTTACAGTGGTGAATTTGTCATTTGAACCTTGCTTAAAAAAGGCACTATAGGGGCGGCAAGAACTTTAGCCAGTATCCGAAATCCCAGGGGTGACAGGTGCAGGCCATCTCTGGCAAAGCATTGTGGTCTGTCAACCATGTCATCCCAGTCAGACAGATACTGGATCCCTTTAGAATGACACCAGAAGCTTAGCCAATTGTTGAAGTCAATCATTTTGTCCTTGTACTGCGGTATCATTCTGGGTGATGGCAGAATGCTACTCAGGGCTAGGGTCATACCTGCCAGGGCTACAAGATCGGAAAGCTCTTCCATGTCTCTTTTCATGTAGTGTAGGGAGGTACATCTCATGTCGTTCACACCAACATGGACAATGACAGAGTCATATTTGTACTTGTTGTGGAGTGACCTGAATGCATGGGTTTTGTGGCGGATCCTGGCACCCGACAGGCAGCTGACAGTAACCTTCTCCTTGTTTAGCCTGGAGAGTGGGACTTCAGTGGGCCTGACTATAGAGTCATCTATGACTAGTGTGTTGGGTATGTTGTTTTGCCTTATTGGCTGTGGTTGAGTGGCACACTGAGTCTGTGGGTTATGTGTCATTTGTGTTGTGTTGGGGGGTGGAGGTTGCTTGCATTTATGCTTTGGATGTCTCTGTTGCTTGAGCAGATTATTATTGAGAGCCTCTGCAAATGCTTTTGTATTTCCATGTGTGGATTTGAGTGGAGTAGATTAAGTGAGACTATGTGATGAGTGTGGTGTGGTGCAAGTGTTTACCTTTTCCTCTTGACTGTCAAGTTCAGTATTGGTTGGAGAGAGCTTTACCTCCAGTTTGGCTAGATAAGTGCATCTCTCAAAGGTTGTAGTATTGGGTGGTAGAAGGAGAGGGTTGTCTGTGTACGTGAGGCAATTTCTACATTGCCCCAAGATGCCCAGATTCATCAGATAGACATGATAGAACAATGAGAACTGACCCTTGGACATGTTCTAATCTCAATATTGGCAAATAAGTGTGTGTGTATATGTGTGTGTGTGTGTGTGTGTGTGTGTGTGTGTGTGTGTGTGTGTGTGTGTGTGTGTGTGTGTGAGATTCATATCGTATGTGGGTTATACCATTTTGAGTTGTGTACCAGCCTGTACACTTCCTACCATCCTACTTTACAAGGCCTGCTGATGTCATTCACCTTAGAAGTACCTTGGGAGAAGGTGAATTCAAATATGCTCTGTGGTGCAACTGATAACTGCATAACACTATAATAAAAATAACTAGATAGGTAGGGGTTCTAATCTCAATACTGACAACTGTGTGTGTGTGTGTGTTTAGGTTGAGAGCCATAGTGGGTGTGGGTTATACCATTTTGAGTTGTGTGCCACCCTATACACTTCCCATTACCCTACTTTACAAGGCCTGTTGATATCATTCACCTTAGAAGTACCTTGGGACAAGGTGAATCATATAGGCTCCTTGGCACATCTGATAACTGTGTAACACAGGTAGGGGGTCTAATCTCAATACTGGCAAGTGTGTTTGTGTGAGAATCATATCCTGTGTGGGTTATACCATTTTGATGTGTGTACCATCCACACCTGTTTACCAACTCCCAATGGCATTAGTTTATATAGCATGTTAATGGCATCTGCCTCACATGCAGCATGTTAAGTTGTTGTTGTACAGGCCACACCAGTCATCTGTACAGATATCTATGAAATATCTGGATGTTTGCAACCCATATGTGGTCTGTGTCCCCTAACAATGGACATGTATGAGATATTGTTGCCATATAGGTCACAGTTAGTGTACTGACACACATGCCAGCATCAGATATCATACCTGACTGAAACATCATGCTGATACAACATCTGTTACCCTGTCACTTGTCCAGGCTTGTAGGAGCAATAGATGAATCTAGTTGCTGTTTCTGGTGGGTTATCTCACCATCCATGAAGGCATTCACAACATTATGTGTTGTAAGAGGCAGTGGATTATGTCCCACGCATATAACCTATGTGGGGCATGTCATGTGTATGATACGTGAATCTGTTGCGGTCAATCTAATGGCTAATCTTGTGACGGACCTACTGACAGTACTCCAGTAACCTGTTCCATATGTATGAGCCTGAGGTACTACACAACACTGAGACGACATGTCTGAAGGCTACCAGTCTGTGACAAGGGGTATGTACACAAGGTCACACGGTCTGACAGTGTCCATCACACACTGTTGTATGCATACACACCTGGTAAACATACATGTAAAGCTGTACCTTGGCTAAGAAATGGTCAGTGTATTTCCACTCTGCCATACTCCATGTTGGTAATGTCTGCAGGGCCACAGCCTGCAGATGCACAGACACCTAGAACACAAACGGAATACAGCAGGTCAGACTACATTCAGTCAGTGGTACTAACAGCAATAATGCATCATGGCTAATAAGGTACATAGACTTTTATGTGTACCCATAACAAATGCAAGCAGACAGCACCTTACACAGCTACACTGTACTATATTCAACCTGTGCATCAGACCCATGTTAGCCTGTTCCTGCATCAATGTTATGGATGACAGGGATGTGGCACAGGTATCATCATATGCACAGGGTGTGGTGTGGGTTTTCCAGAGGTCTAGGTTTGGCCATACAGCTGACATCTATGTGTGTCTGTTTGGAGGGGTATCCTATAGATGGGCTGTTCAGAGGTGCTGTGTGTGTCTGGAGGTAACCTGCCTGTGATACAGATGTGTGTGTATGTATGCATACAGTCACACCATGTGGCTGCCCTAAACAGGGGTATGTTGGACAGTTGTGGACCGTACATGGCAGGGTGTCCAGTTCACCATCTCTGGCCACAGACACATGAAGTGGTCCTGCCAGGGGTCTCACTAGCACCACAAGGCCCAAGGCCAGATGCAGTACTGCTTCCTGATGGTGACTGCTGTCTGCTGGATCCATGTCCATGACAGGACCAGCCAAGACCACATGCCCACGGCCTGCTCCATTGTGATGTGGACAGCAACCCGTCTTTGCTAGTGCTGGTGTCTCTGCTACTATGGAAGTGTGAAGATGCATGGCCCTGTAGACTCTCAGCTGATGTTGGTGCTGACCTACATCCATGTGGCTGATGCCCATCTCCCACCACACACTCTAGCACAGACATGCCATGGTCACGGATTGTCAAGGTCTCACCCCACCATCTATTCATGACCTAAGTATTTTGGCATGTGGCCTCAACAAGGTCATGTATGTCACCATGTAAATCAGGAAGAGTTATATCCACCACCCTGAGTATTTGTCTGGTGTTGCATTCACTACATGCCTATGCATCCATGAAATCCTGAAACATGCATCTGGTGACACCTGCTGTGGCACTTGCGACAGCACCTTGATGAGCAGCAGTCCTTCTGTGAGCACCCCTGTCCATTCTCCTGTGTGGGACATCTCCTGCACTCTGGCTATGGTCAGTTTCTACCCTCACGCCTGCCATAGTCACCACACTAGCTTGTTCCATGCCACCAACTGTATATCATCTGTGGCTGCTGGGGATGGGGCATGTGTGGACATTGTGACTGTGTCCTGGGACATTGTGAATGACTGTGGGATGCCAACCAATGGCCCAGATTAGCCCCTGACAACACCACCTGTGCCTGAATATGACCATCATCATTTCCAGACTTAGCAGAGACACTGACATCAGATTCTGAGCGGGAGGGACCGCGACCACCATGACCACTTGTGACAGAAAAACAACATATATAAATGAATACCTGAAAGGTACCGTTTGCTGCTACACATGCACACATGCTCACACATGCACACACATGAACACACATGCAGGTGAGGTGGCAGACAGGCATTACACAGACCTCAAAATAGCCAACTGGTGACATTCACAACACAGTCAGACCACTACATACACACCTGGACAGGCCCTCATCATCATGCAGTGCAGTCCTTCCCACTTACTGTTGCTACTTATATATACCTCTGTGATATCTGAGTAGTGTTAGTAGGTGATGGGCCTTCAAGTAGCACACACTGCACCCATGTACACATAATTGCTGTTAACCTGTAGAGCACAGTGACAACTCCTGCAGAACATACCTGTCAATTGTGCAGAGTGTTGCTGAATGTGTACATGTGTGGCTCATATTTCTGATCTGTTTGTCATAACTCCTGTGTTTGTATGACACATTACTGGGATGATATGAAGACTGGTGTCACTATTTAATGACATATTTTGAGTTTCACACTTCAAAACCTGCAGTACATGTATGTTACAACAGAACTAGTTACATTAACAACCTTCTAAGCTTACAATGGAAATTAATAGTGCAGACACCCCTGTTAACATTCCAGGTTTGTCTAATATATAACATGAGACCACAGAAATCATGTGATAACATTTCTCACCTTTAATGTGACCTGTAACTTGTGCAATCCAATTGAAGAACAAACACATTGGTTAGGGGTAACGTAGAAGTTGAAATACGTACAGTAGGCTGGTTGCATGACTGTGCACACCCTTAAACTAATACTTTGTTAAAGCACCTTTTGATTTCATAACAGCAGTCAGTCCTCTTGGGAAGGTGTGTATCACCATGGTACATCTAGACTTAGCAATATTTGTACACTCTCCCTTGCAGAAGCCCTCGACTCTGTCAGATTGTGAGGGCATCACTTCTGCACAGGTCTCTTCAGGGCACCCCACAGATTTTCTATTGGATGTATGTGTGGACCATGGCTGGGTCATTGCAAAACATTGATTGTCTTCTGGTGAAGACATTCTTTTATGGATTTTGATGTATGGTATGGGTCATTGTTGTGTGGAAAGGTATAAGCCCTCTCCATCCACAGCTTTCTAGCAGACACATGAAGATTTTGGGCCCAAAGGGACTGGTATTTTGAACTGTTCCTAATCCCCTCCACCTTGGCAAAAGGCCCACTTCCAGCTTATGAACAGCAATCCCAAAGCAGGACACTGCCATCACTATGCTTCACCATGGGGATGGTGCTCTTTTGGTGATGCACAGTGTTGTTCTTGTGTCAAACAAACCTTTTGGTGATGTGGCCAAATAGTGCAACCTTGGTCTCATTACACCATAACACATTTCCACACATGCTATTGGGGGACCTGATGTATTTTTCTTGAGAAATTTGCCAGACCTGGATATTGTTCTGTGTGTGAGAAGGCTTCCATCTCCCAAACCTACCCCATAGACCAGACATGTGGAGAATATGGAAGATTGTTGTCACATATAGTACACAACAGGTACTTGTCAGAGATTCCTGCAACTCCTTTAGTTTTGCTGTAGGTCTCCTGGCAGCATCCCTGACCAGTTTGGGTCTTGTCTTTTCACACATTTGGAGGGATTTACAGAGCTACAATGGATCTTAAAATTTAAAGCGCACCATACTCCAGGTCTTAACCAGTATGTGAGTCTTAGATCAGTCCTGAAGAAAAGAAGTCTGAAATAATAGAATGTTCATCTTTATATACCAATGACTTCTTTGGAAGTCTCCTAAGTTAAAACATCTGAGTGGAGTTTTTATACCTTGTCTAACCAATGGTTATTTCTTCCATGGATTCCCCTTATTGAATCCACTGTTATAGTGGTATTATAAACTCTTGGTTGTAATGACATCATCATTTCTAACGCCCTTCTAAATATAAGAAGATGCTTACATGAGAAGTTTTGCATTTTTATATATTGGTTTCAAGTATTATTAAGATGATTTTTTTGTTATTAGTATTTATATATTTATATATATGTATATTTTTTATAGTATATATTTTGACATTTTGGGTATCTAATAAGATGCATCATATTTAGATACTTATATTTATGCACTTTACAACATGTTGTTTTAACATCTAGGATGTTTGATGTTGCATAGATATGAGATGCTTAGCATCAGGGCTATTTGAATATAGCTTATTAGATAAATTTATATGAGGTCTTTGTATTTATGGCTATATATTACATTAAGTAATGGATAATTTGATGAATAATTAATAATTGATGATTATTTATAAGGCTCATATATTATAATTTATAGATCATTTAATCTGGTGCAGCTATGCATATATACTAATATAAATAATTTTTATATAATAATATATATATATATTTGTTATATGTTTTGCAATAGAATATTTTATTATTATTCTTTCCTTTTTTTATTATTATGCTCTTGGTTTTTATTTGTTGGCTAGGCTATATAAACAAACAATTTAATAATGAGTTATTTTATAAGTCACCTTTAAAATCAAATGAGCACATACATTTTGGCTTTTTGGATAGGCTGCTTTTGCGGAAATTAACGCTTCTTTTAAAGGCTGTATATGATTGAGGTTTTATAGCCATGCTATTAACGTCAAAATGATGCATAAGTAATTTGAATGTCTTTTCGTTTCACTGTTCAACACAATATGTGAACGGATGTGGGCGGGTTGACACTCACGTATAGATTTTTTGGATTTTATAATGTTATTACCTACAAATTGGTATTCTGTGGGTATTGGTTTATTTGATTTTATGCATGTATTTTATTTAAGCATATAATGCTGTCAGACTTCTTTGATGTCTTCTAATGTTGAAGTGTCTCATATACTTGAGGCACACACATTTTTGACTTATTTTAAGCCAAACTATGAATCTGAGTAATGTGGGATACTAACATTTTATTATGTTTTTATATAATGAAATTTTCTTAGTATATGAGAGCGTAATGTGATGCTGCTGCTAGCAGCAACAGGATATACATTTCTCGGCTCCTGTTGAATGTTAAACACTACTTTGAATGTCTAATTGTATATTTTGCCCAATCAATTAGGATGCTAATGATTGAATAATTGATTGGAAGTACTATATAAGAGCTTCTACATTTTATATAATTTAGATCTGAAGAAGCGTACAGTGTGTACGAGAAAGCGCTCATCTTTCCTGTTCTGTTTGTTACAAATAAAGAAGTGTTTTGTCTGCTGCACCATTGTGGAGTTCCTCATTCCTGTTTTTTCCTACATTTGGAGGGATGTCCAGTTCTTTGCAATGTCACTGTTGCCCCATATTTACAGCACCATTTGATGACTATCTTCACTGTGTTCCATGGTATATGCAATGCTGTGGAAATGTGTGTGTACCCTTGTCTGGGCTGATACCTTTCAAAAATGAGATCCCTTTGCTGCTTCATAAACTGTATGTGAACTATGGCTGTTGCTGTTGCAGGCAACTGAGTACATTTAGGATAATCCTGGTAGGACAGCTGACCATTATTTGCTGTTAATCAAAGAGTCTCTGTAATTGATGGCAAGTGTGTAGCCAAGAAGATGTAATACTGTAATAATATCAAAAGCTGCTTCAACACAGTATTAGCTTCAGCCTGTGCACACGTATGCATCTAGCTTCTTGTAAGTTTTTTATGTATCATAATTGTTTGCTTAACAGATTTGATTGTTTTGCAACTGAATTGTACAGTTTATAGGTCACATGAAAGGTTGGAAGGGTTCAGAAATGTTTTATTGTGCTCTCATTTTTGGATATCAGAAATATCTGGCATTCTAACAGGTGTGTGTACAACATTTATATGCACTGTATAACACTAATTTATAAAATATATACCTAGTTTTGGGCCTTTGTCCCCCCATTTTGTCAGTCTTTGTCTAGATTTCTTGCAATGACAGGTTGTGAGGTATACTACAGATATGTGACATTTCCTACAAATAGGCCTCTGTGATGACTATTGTGATGTAATGCAGTTAACCCCACCACAAGTGAACATGCAGATGTTGCAAAATGGCTGAGAGTAACAGTTGTGTGCATGGTCACATGCATGACCTTAACATGCCTGGGGTACTGGTGAGCCATAACAGGAAAATCCCATACTCACCAGCTTAAGACTGCTGTCCCACATGTAGACCAGAGGGACCTATGTAGTTGTGGGGGAGAGGTATTGTCAGCAGACTCTCATTTGGCATTGGTACAAGATGAATGCTACTTTTCTGCACAGGTACAGTACAAGCTATGATAGTACACGATTTGCTGTCCCTCACCATAGATGTGCACTTGTGTGCATTACTAAACCCCACCCACAAATGCAGTTTGAACTGACATATGCATCTAGATGCTCCATAGAAGACAACTGCTACATGATTAAATTGATGTGCACTGTGGCCTTACCTGGATCCTCCTCACCTGTTGCCTGGATGCCACTCACCTCCACAACTTGTGTTTCATGTGTTGGCTGTTGTGTGGGGGCTGCCCCAAGGTTGGCAAGGAGCTCCTCTGTTGCCATAAGAGGGGTCTATGTGGCTGGACCCCCACCTGTAGCAGTACTGTCCCTGGCCACAGCAGCAGCCCTTTGTCAGGCACAATGTGTCAGGTCAGTTGCCTGATGCCTGACCTGATTGTATGTGTGGCCATGGTGGCCCAAGGTGTTCACTCTGTGGACAAGGTCATCCCACAGGGCAGTCTGCTACTGCAGATTTTGTCGGCTCTGGCTGAACAGCACCGCATGGCGCTCTATTATTGCATCAGTGATAGCTGCATTCTCCTCTGCAGTGTATGCTGGCTGATGCTGCATGCCACCTGGAAGACATAAATAGGGAAACACATCACAGGACCTCAGACATTGCACACAGTTATTTACAGAGCCAGGACATCAATATTGCCTATCATTAGCCACTACTTACAACCACATCATACCTCTGTCATCTATCAGCACAGTATGAACCTGCATTGCACCCCTGGTCCTGATGTATTATGTTCCCTCCAATGAGGGCCAGTACATTGCATATACCACCATTCATCATTCATGTTTATGTAGAGAGATGACAGTGGCCATCTTCCTTGCAGATAGGATGTCAATGGTGCTCAGGCTTTGCTTGCATACAGTATGTAATGGAGCTTGAAGCATATGCCTGAGTTCATGTAGGATGCAGACAGGAATGTTATCAGGTATCATGGAGACTTGCTTTTGTTGACTTTGATTAGGCAGTATGCACCTGCTCCCTGATGATAAGGGGAGGTGTGCGGGAGCTGTGCATATCCACCTATACTGAAGGTGAGCCGGGGGGGATGTTTGCCCTAAACCTGCCTGCAGCAGCTTGGCTATAGCTGTGGTATGTGTGTATGTGGTGTGTTTCACCAGTACTACAGGGTGGGTTGGGTTGTTGCCTCTGAGATTGCAGACATATGTGAAGATGGCCTTGTGATTGCCCTTGATGGATGTGTCCAATTTGTACTCATAGTTAACCTTACAGTAATCCACCTGTGACCTTATATGCTCATTCATACAAAGGTTGACTTGCTGCCAAGTTGGTAACCAGTCTCAACAATGAAATTGAAAATAGAGTGTGGAAGGGTCACCAGCCAAGGATTGATGTACACTCAAACTTTGCTGCCGAATCACCAACAAACGAATAATCCAAGGTCCATGAACGTATACCAAAAACGATTTATTGAAATCACAATACACAACGTCGACCTAGGTTTCGTTCATGAAATGAACTTCTTCAGAACAACTTACTGAACTACAAAACTTCATTATATACCTAAACGCCCAACCCTAATTGATGCCTATTATTCCATCAATTTGTTAAGCATACTCTGAATGAACTTAAAAAACCTTAAAAACAAATTTTTAAAAAACAAATTTGAGGCAGCACATAATCCGATACAATGCCCATATACCCTATACTTATAAATGTTTGCCTTACTTGAATATTAAATTTGCAAATGATATATATTGATACATATAAAAATATATAAAATATATATATATAATGAATATGACAAATGCATTATAAATACATGTACTGAGAATATATATGTATATGTATGTATTCTAAAAAAATATATATATATATATATGCATAATGAAATCAAAAATATGTGGACTTGATGATTTTTTCAGGTTGTTGTTGAACACTGAAAACCCAATACACACCCAAAAGGCCTATAATTAATTTTTAAATTTTAAAATGTAATACGTGTGAGACTTTACAAAAAATATATATGTATATGTGAAATTTATAAATATTATAAATATTATAAATATTAAAAAACTGGTTTAAAACTTATTATAAAACTGCTTAGACTTGATTTGACTTCTGTACATATATAAATTATTAACAATACATACTTATATTAATACATGGATAAATAAATAAATAAATAACCATATACAATAATAATGAATAATAAATATTGTTAAAAGACAATACTTATTTTAAATATGTCAAAATTAATAATAATAAAAAATATATATATGTATATATATATACACAGCATGTATATATAAATAATAATAATATACATTGTATAAAACATCAACACCCTTTAATATTTTTCATCCTGAGAATGGGCTTAATACTAATAAATTCATTGAGACCAGGGTGTTGATGAGCATTTAACATTATTTGCATACGCAATTCTAGGACCTCTAAATTATATTTTGTTATATAAAATATTAAAGGGTGTTGATGTTTTATACAATGTATATTATTATTATTTATATATACATGCTGTGTATATATATATACATATATATATTTTTATTATTATTAATTTTGACATATTTAAAATAAGTATTGTCTTTTAACAATATTTATTATTCATTATTATTGTATATGGTTATTTATTTATTTATTTATCCACGTATTAATATAAGTACGTAATGTTAATAATTTATATATGTACAGAAGTCAAATCAAGTCCAAGCAGTTTTTTAATAAGGTTTTGTACCAGTTTTTAGTATTTATTATATTTATAATTTTTATAAATTTCACATATACATATATATTTTTGTAAAGTCTCACACGACATTTTAAAATTTAAAAATTAATTATAGGCCTTTGGGTGTATTGGTTTTCAGTGTTCAACAACAACCTGAAAAAATCATCAAGTCCACATATTTTTGATTTCATTATGCATATATATATATATATATATTTTTTTAGAATACATACATATACATATATATTCTCAGTACATGTATTTATAATGCATTTGTCATATGTATATATATATATTTTATATATTTTTATATGTATCAATATATATCATTTGCAAATTTAATATTCAAGTAAGGCAAACATTTATAAGTATAGGGTATATGGGCATTGTATCGGATTATGTGCTGCCTCAAATTTGTTTTTTAAAAATTTGTTTTAAGGTTTTAAGTTCATTCAGAGTATGCTTAACAAATTGATGGAATAATAGGCATCAATTAGGGTTGCGTTAGGTATATAATGAAGTTTTGTAGTTCAGTAAGTTGTTCTGAAGAAGTTCATTTCATGAACGAAACCTAGGTCGACGTTGTGTATTGTGATTTCAATAAATCGTTTTTGGTATATGTTCATGGACCTTGGATTATTCGTTTGTTGGTGATTCGGCAGCAAAGTTTGAGTGTACATCAATCCTTGGCTGGTGACCCTTCCACACTCTATTTTCAATTTCATTGCTGCCAAGTTGGTGCCTACTCCTACTTTGCCCTGTACTGTCAATATAGCGACCAATTATGTGATTTGTGTATTGCTGTTGTCCAACAAAGGGGATTACTCTATTTTGGTGGACAGGTTTTATAAGTAAGGTATTGCTGAGTCCATACAGCTATGTAGGTGTTCATATAGCTGTTTGTAGTAGGCATGGACACAAAGTCATAACACAGTTGTACACTGCTCCAATTTCAACCTGATAATCATGCTTTTTCTAGTACCCATGTCTGTGTCAGGGCAATGCAACAGCCAGTAGCTGTGGAAGTTTAACTCTGCTGGATGCACAGAAACTAAGATTACACACGTGTATAATATGTACAGCTTATTTACCTGATGTTTTGCATCCCTTGTCTGCTGTTATGATGCAGCCAGGTACACCTACTTATACATACATGTGCACAGGTAATACCCAATAAACATTTCTGTTCTATGTCAGTATGGCACACTGTATTTACACTCTTGCTGCTCAGTCATTCGTGTCAACCTGTTAGTGCAGGACATCTGGAGGACACCACACATAATGGGGGGAGATGGGTCAAAACCTGTGATACTTTCTTAATATTGCTGTAACACACTTAAGTCATTTGATAGCACAGTAGTCTTTGCATTCACAGACATACCCCGGAGGATGTCTGACACTCATATGGCAGGAAGAGAGGAGAAAGGCTAGGAGTGTGGTAGTGAGGGTAGGAACTTTTAATGTTGGCAGTATGACTGGTATGGGGATAGAGCTAGCTGATATGATGGACAGAAGGAAGGTTGATATATTGTGTGTGCAAGAGACCAGATGGAAGGGGGTAAGGCTAGGTGTATCAGAGTTGGGTCTAAATAGTTCTATCATGGTGTGGATGGGAGGAGAAATAGTGTAGGGGTTATCCTGAATGAACAGTATGCCAAGAGTGTTTTTGGAGGTGAAAAGAGTGTCGGATAGAGTGATGTTTATGAAGCTAAAAATTAATGGTGTAATGACTGTTGTTAGTGCATATGCTCCACTAGTTGCGTGTGTGATGGATGAGACAGAAAAACATTGTAGTGAGTTGGATGAAGTGGAGATGACTGTATGCAAGGGTGAGAGAGTGGTGATTGGAGCAGATTTCAATGGGCATGTTGGTGAAGGTAACAGAGGGGATGCAGAGGTGATAGGTAGTATGGTGTTAAGCAAAGGAATGCAGAAGGTGAGATGGTGGTGGAGTTTGCAAAAAGGATGGACATGGCTGTGGTGAATATGTATTTTAACAAGACAGAGGAGCATAGGGTGACATACAAGAGTGGAGGAAGATGTATACAGGTGGTGTATCTCCTATGCAGGAGGGCCTGTTTGAAGGAGATTGGAGACTGTAAAGTGGTGACAGGGGAAAGTGTAGTTAGGCAGCATGGAATGTAGATCTGTGGGATGACGTTGGTGATCAAGAAGAGGAGGAGGAGTGTAAGGACAGCACCAAGGATCAAATGGTGGAAACTGAAAAAGGGTGATTGTGAAGTTGAGTTCAGGGAAGAGTTAAGACAGGCAGTGGGTGGCAGTAAAGAGTTACCGAATATCTGGGTAACTACAGCAGAGCTAGTAAGGGAGATGACTAGAAAGGTGCTTGGTGTGACATCTGGATAGAGGAAGGAGGACAAGGAGACCTGGTGGTGGAATGAGGAAGTACAGGGGAGTATACAGAGAAAGAGGTTGGTGAAGAAGAAGTGGGATTGTCAAAAAGATGAAGAAAGTAGACAGGGATATAAGGAGATGAAGTGCATGGCAAAGAGAGAGGTGGCAAATGCTAAGGATGAGGCATATGAAGAGTTGTATGAAAGGTTGGACACTAAGGATGGAAAAAAGGACCTGTACTGATTGGCTAGACAGAGGGCCAGAGCTAAGAAGGATGTGCAGCAGGTAAGGGTGATAAAGGATAATAAGGGAAATGTACTTACATGTGAGGAGAGTGTGTTGAGCAGATGGAAAGAGTAATTTGAGGAGCTGTTGAAATAAAAGAATGAGAGAGAGAGAGTAGCTGGATGATGTGGGTATGATGACTCAGAAATTGCAATGGATTGGCAAGAAGAAAGTAAGGATAGCTATGAAGAGGATTAAGAATGGAAAGACTGTTGGTCCAGATGACATACCTGTGGAAGCATGGAGGTGTTTAGTTGAAATGGCAGTGGTCTTTTTAACCAGATTGTTTAATGTAATTTTGGAAAGTGAAAGGATGCATGAGGAGTGGAGAAAAAGTGTTTGATTACCAATTATAAGAATAAGGGTGATGTTCAGAGCTGTAGTAACTACAGAGGGATAACACTGATCATTCACAGCATGAAGTTGTGGGAAAGAGTAGTGGAAGGTAGGTTAAGAAGGAAGGTGAGGATTAGTGATCAGCAGTATGGTTTCATGCCAGGAAAGAGCATTACAGATGCGATGTTTGCTCTGAGAGTGTTGATAGAGGAGTACGGAGAAGGTCGTAAGGAATTGTGTTGTGTCTTTGTGGACTTAGAGAAAGCATATAACAGGGTGCCTAGAGAAGTTGTGGTATTGTATGAGGAAGTCAGGAGTGGCAGAGGAATCTGTAAGAGTGCTACAGGATATGTACAAGGGTAGTGTGACAGCAGTAAGTTCTGTGGTGGGAATGATGGGGCGCATTTAAGGTGGAGGTGGGATTACATCAAGGATCAACTCTGACTGAGCCCTTCCTTATTTGCAGTGGTGATGGGCATGTTGACAGACAGGATCAGACAGGAGTCCCCATTGACTGTGATGTTTGCAGATGACATTGTGATCTGTAGAGATAGTAAGAAACAGGTTGGGGAGACCCTGGAGAGGTGGAGGTATGCTCTAGAGAGGGGAGGAATGATGGTCAGCAGGACTAAGACAGAATATATGTGTGTGACTGGGAGGGGGGATAGAGGAATGATGAGGATGCAGCGAGTACTGTTTGCAAAGGTGGATGAGTTTAAATACTTGGGATCAACAGTTCATAGTAATGACGAGTGCGGGTAGAGGTGGAGAAGAGAGTACAGGCAGGATGGAGAGGGTGGAGAAGAGTGTCTGGAGTGGTTTGTGACAGACGAGTACCAGTAAGAGTGAAAGGGAAGGTCTACAAGAGGGTAGTGAGACCAGCTATATTATATGGGTTGGAGACAGTGGCATTGACAAAAAGGCAGCAGTCAGAGCTGGATGTGGCAGAGTTAAAGATGTTAAGATTTGCAGTGGGTGTGATGAGGGTGGACAGGATTAGGAATATGTATGTTAGATGGTCAGACCAGGTTGGAAGGTTTGGAGACAAAGCCAGAAAGTAGCAGGATTATGTTGGTTTGGACATGTGTTGAGGAGGGATGCTGAGTATATTGGGAAAAGGATGGTAAGGATGAAGCTGTCAGGTAAGAGGAAAAGAGGGAGGCCTAAGATAAGGGGTATGGATATGGTGATAGAGGACATGCAGGTAGTTGGTGTGACAGAGCAAGATGCAGAGGACAGGAATAAATGGAGACAGATGATCTGCTCTGGTGACCGCCAACAGGAACAGCCAAAAGAAAGAGAAGGAGATGTTGTAATGTCAGTCTTCACAGGTTGCCAGTGATTTTCCAGACATAACACAACTCTATGAGTAAATGACTACAAATATGAGACACACATATGGTCAGTGTGCATAACACTGGACAGTTGAATGGTATGAGCTTAGTATATCACATGCAGTTCAACACACACACACATCTGCAACAGTAGTTTACTATGCAAATACCCTGCATAGGTCTCTCACACTTCTGAGACAAACATGTATATCATAGTTGTATTCACAATTAACATATGGATATCTACGACATCCCAGTAGCTGGCCTAGCAGTGTCACAGTCAGTATTTTTCAACACACACTCCAGTAGTAGTCATATGTGAGACATCCTTTCCTGGGGTGACTCAGGGGCCTGAGCTGTGAGCTGTGTCACTGCAGACAGACCCAGATGCTATAGCCATAGGTTCTGATCAGCGATATATCAGTACAGCAAGTCTTGTTGAGTCATTTTGTTTAACTTCCTATTTCCCATTATTACATAGACACTACTGCATTCCATTACATGCTTACTTGTTTAACATACCTTTTTTTCCAAGTATAGTTGGTTTGATTCCAGTATGTGTTGTTTGGTTTGTTTGTCTGTTTGTTTAACTGTCTGTCTCTCTCTCTCCCAGATGTAGGGTATACATCTGTTTTGCATAGGCAGTATCTTGCCTTTTGTAGGTAATGCTCATGAGCAGCTGATAGCCTGTGTACCAATTGGTGTCCCCCACTTGCTATTTTCATGCAGAACAGCTGTGGTGTTATTCCTATAGCCAATGGTATGGCAACACACTCCTATAATTGAGTATTTCATGTGTGCCTTGCCCCTTTTGCTTTCCTGTGAGGAGGACTTCATGGAGGTGTGTGAACAACAGCATCACAGGGGGTAGTTGGAAATACCTCTTACAATGAAAACTGTGGAGACAGCCCAACAGACTGGGGGAAAATGTTCCACACATAGGGACAGAATGTAAGTATTGCTGTTATACAGTTGATTTAATGCTAGTTTAACAGGGTTTGTGTGGACATGGCTTTTCTGTGTGATTTTAAGTCTGACAGTGTTATGTGGTTGACATAACTCTCAACTGTAGGGCTATCCGCAGAATGGCCAGATTTTGGACTCGCATGTTTGGTGTGTTCCTCAGACATTTTTTGTCTTTGGAAAATCTGTAGCATACTGTGGGGATAGCAGTCAGTAAATGGTATCATCCATTCATGTTTCTGACTTCATATCCCTCAGAAAATATATGTTACAACAAACCCTGTTGCACCAAAAACTCTCAGTTTATAACAGCAACATTTCACATATGCCCCTGTTTTTGGGCCTCAGTCCCCCAGGTATATCAGACTTTGTCCAGATGTCATGCAGTAAGAGGTTGATAGGTAGGGTATACCATTATTTAGTGCCTTCATTCCTGATACCATCCCAGTGATGTATCAGAATGCCAGACATGTTATGTGTAAGAGGCCGTATATATGAGGACAAAGCCTGGACATTCTGTGGGACTCTGAACAGTTAAGAATTCTGTGTATTTTTGGTGATTGTTGACAGACTGTGTCAATGTTATTTGGTGTGTGTGTGTGTGTGTGTGTGTGTGTGTGTGTGTGTGTGTGTGTGTGTGTGTGTGTGTGTGTGTGTGTGTGTGTATGAGGGGGTAGATGTATGTGTTATGGCTCCTTTTCTAGCTGCCTCTGCATGCTGCTCCAGTTTTTGGTGGTCTATTGGCTGTATATGTTTGTAGGGGCAGACTGAGACATGTCCCATCCCATGGTCAGGCATCATTCTACACTGTAAATTGGGGCAGTATATGTAGGGGTAGTGTGTGAGTGGCAAACATGATGAGATGTTTTGGTTCACACTGTTCTTAAACTGTACTGTTCCTTTGGCTTACCAGTATGTCACTGTGACTGTGGTTGAATTGGTTGTGGGTATGCACTTTCCCACTGTTGTCGGTTTTTCAGTGCTGTTACATCCCTGTAGTGCCTGATATATTTGCAGATACATGTGTAATTCCCCATAGTGGATTTGGGTTAGTGTTGTGTCAGTCTGATTGCAGTTTGGACAGTGCTTGGTGACATGCTTAGCAGCTGAGTGTAGTTTCCCTAATGTGATGTTATGTCCAGATATTTGTAGGATGTACATGTTGCCTGGCCCCCATAAGTGTTGTGTATTTCTGACACATCAGTGGGATGATGTGAGGATTTACGTCATTAACTAGTGAGAAGTAATTGAGTGTTGGACTTGTGCTATTTCAGTCAATATATGTTGGGACAGACAGGAGGGTGTTACTGCAGCAACTGTGTCAGCTTATCTGCTACAGTATTTCAAATATGTCCCTATTTTCATGGCTTTCTCTCCCCACTTTGTCAGGCTTGGTCCAGATTTGTTGTACTAAGGGGTTCTGAGCCTACCTCTTGACTGGCCGGATTGTTTCACAATGTCCTGGTTTATTGCTTATATTTCTGGTCTGCTCCACAGATTCATTATTTTTATTTCCCTGGTAAATCACTGTGATGATCTGAGGATTTCTGTCAGTACATGATGACATACATTTCAGTTTCAGAACTCACATCCTTCAGAACACATATGCTGAAATAATCCCTCGAGGTGGACAAGGCGGCCCTCAATCTGGCGCAGCTGCTCTCCAAACTCGGATTGAAGGGTGCTGCGCACCAATTCCCGGACCTGACTGCGGGTAACAGCCTCCTGTCTGTGCCCCCTCCCGGGAGGGGGTGGGCCCTGTCCCCTGTGGCGGTTCCACCCAAAGGTGGTGCAGAACTAGCAGACAAGGGAGATGCGGGTTGGGTCCCAGACATGCTGGGGCCTGGTGCCACGGCCATATGAGATGGGACAGGTGGATCTACTGGGATCTGCCTTCCCAAACATGCTATGGTGTTGAGGTTTTACAAAATATGTTGGTTAGTCATGAACAACACATTTCAAGATTAGTTATAACACCATGCATGGTGCTATTCCTGCATGGAGTTTATTGAATCCCGGGGTGGGTGCATTCATTTTTGTTCCAAGGGAGCATCCCTCTTCAGTGCCAGTGGTGAGGATTCAGGCTCCTTCATTACTGGCCGAGAATTGGGACATCACATGAGGCAATTTGAATTATTTATATTGTATTGCTATCAGGCTACAAATATTCACCTTCATACTAATTTTAAATCAAGCAAGCTGCTCTTACACCGGGATGTTTACCTATATCATATGTTTAAAGAATGCAGACTGCCAGACATATAAATTATATTTGTTTTTTTTTTCCAACAAATTGTCTGAAAACTGCAAAGTTAAATGTAAAATGCATAGGTAATCACTGAACATGCAGTCCAAGAGGCCATTAAGGAGTTGGGTCAAAATTCTCCAAAGCACTGTTTGGTAAGTGACATGCTTAAGATCACACAGCACAGAAATGAAGGGCAAAGGAATCAAATCCTGTACTACAGAAAGTAGCTTGTGAACAGCTCATGGTCCTAATCTTGTGCACTAAATAATAATCACCAAATATAAAATATTTATGAGGTACCTCATTTTTTAGTAACAGGTGTGTTCTGGTGTAGCAAATGACTTAACGTTTTCTTTTAAAGGACACTTCTTTGATGTGTTTCCATTGAACTAAGTCAGCACAGGGGTGATCTCTTGCAACCATTGTTTTTAAGAGTTAAACACTTTTCAGTTTTATTCTGTTCTGCGAAGTAGAAAAACTTGGTATCCACAAAATATTCTGTGGAATGCTTTTTTTTTCTTGGCATGGATGTTTTTTGAGTCCTGCAGATTTTTTTTCAATCATACCTGCTTCAGGTTCTTTTTGTTTTTAAAATGAGCGCAAGATTTGGAGTCATTGATTCTTCTTGACCATTGTTTAAGGGTACACTTATTACAGCCTGGTGGACATGGGAGTTATATAGAAGAAGGACAATGCTAATCAGCATCCTGGTGATAATATTTACATGCTGATTGTCAATTAATGCTTTGTGCAATGTCCTTGATGTACTTTATGGGCCATTGAATAAATACATCATTTATGATGAGTGCAATATTACTAGCATTATGCAGTGTACAATAATTTCTTTTGTGCAATTATACAGTCTGAATGCACTTTATTCCCTGGTCTGCACTTAAATTCCGCAGCATTTTTCTGCTAATATGAAGTTCACCTTGTACCAGCTGGTATTAAGCCATAATAATTTTATACCCTTTTAGGATAGCGCTGCTTATTGTATTTTGAGGTAGGAACACTGTTCATTGTGTTAGTAGGAGGCAAACATTATATATTGTTGGCAGGAGACCAACATTATGTGTTTTGTTATGGCTGTGAAGTTCAGGGATTAGCAATATGTATTGTGTTACTAGAAGGATAGCATTTTATATTGTGTTATTTGGAGGCCAAATACTGCATACTTTTGTTAGGAGACTAACAGTTCTATTGTGGTGATAAACCTAATAATTAGTTATGCAAATTCTTCTCTTTTCTGTGCTACTTCTCCTGTTTTCTTTGTCGTTAGACATTATGTTGGAATCTGTAAGGTATTCACATAATTAAGATTGCAAGCATTTATCTTTTCTTCGTTCTGACATTGATTTCCATGCTGCAGTTGTTTTGTACTATTATCTGTTATTTTCCCAACAAAGTCTTTCATTCTACAAAAGAGCTGAATTATTATCTATATAGGTATGTATTTATTTATTTACATAATTATTATGTGTTTACTGGGTAAGTGAGATGGCCCCAAGACCATTTTCAGTCAGGCCAGCAGACATAACAATGATGTTTACTGCATGAGAGTTTGCAAGAAACTATATAGACTGTCTTGCACATATCAAAGCATTTCCAGAAATCAAACATTTATAAACAGATAATGTCCAGCTTTAAGGAAATGGAGTTGCACTTCATTAATGATTTGGGCGTAGCATTCAGAAACACACAGAAGCCTGTATGATCCTGTTTCCTAACAACATTATTCAATCATGAAGGACCAACTGAAAAATCACTATAGTAGTGGTTAACTATGGAATGGTGGCATGAAGACCCTGGCAAGTAGTGCTACTGTGGTCTGCTGGATAACACTCTGTGCAAATGTCTCAGTGCAGGGGGTAGAACTAATGTAATTTAGCCAGCTCCTATGCACCAGGCCTACAATTGATTAGAATAGTATGGTAAAGTGATTAAAAGACATGCTCTACCATGCTATTTTGGATCAGAGCAGTTATGAATGAATGCAGTATATTACAATCATGCATTCACTGTACATCCATTGCTGTCTGCGGTGGCAACTGGTCAAGTCATTGTAGGTAAGTACTGCAAACCTGTGTGTGTGTGTGTGTGTGTGTGTGTGTGTGTGTGTGTGTGTGTGTGTGTGTGTGTGTGTGTGTGTGTGTGTGTGTGTGTGTGTGTGTGTGTGTGTGTGTGTGTGTTATGCATATATAGAGACCTGTACAACAGAGTTGCGTGAAATGGTGGGTTAAGACCTAAAGATGAAAAATAAAACACTCGAATCGATAAAAATCCAATTTCGTATGTTTAATTAAACATACGAAATTGGATTTTTATCGATTCGAGTGTTTTATTTTTCATCTTCAGAGTGGTCCATTGGGTTTTGGAGCGTATCCACCTTTTCGTTTTTTCCACAGTCTTTTGTCAGTTTAGTTTGTTTAGGGTTAAGACCTAACACAGAACAACTGCATTATGTTTTCAATTCAGAGACATGCAATTGAGTTGCTAATCAGCTTTGGTTCAGTGTGATTCTTGCATTTATTTGAACACTAACTGGATCCACAGTGCTACTGGAGCACAACTGCAGAGCACTATTACTACTTTAAAGGTGACTTCTCTGAATATTCCTCGATTTGAACTTTTATATATTTTAATGGTGAATTATTAAGTAGTTTGTATTTTGCACAGCTTCATATATTAACAGACTCTGCTTGAGCATTTATTATGCTAGTTTTTGCAAAACTGTTAAACATGAATTGTAAAAGTCTCTGCTGAGTAAAAATCAGACTTCACATTACCATGATTGTATTTAGTGTCACATTCGTTTTAGTTGTTTATATCAGCATATCATTGATAAAAATTACTAGTCATTTTCATTGTAGTATAGCTGAACATTCTATGCCTATATAACTTGCTATATGTTTTATTAATTGTATGGCTTAATTATTATTATTAATTATTTTCCAGAATTCTGTCATTGTTTTTGGGATTATTCAGAATGTCAGCATGAAATGTGGTAATGATAGCAAAAAGTATGAATTTTTGGAGTTTGTCTAAAATTATACTGCAGAACAAATGACATGAGATATGCTATCAGACACACTACTGGTAGAAATTCTCTCTGGTGTATTCATATTTGGTTTACTTAGAATTCAGTAAAAAATAAAAGAATGATTCCTGCTAATGACAGTGTTTAAAACAAAGTTTGTAGAAGTTATAGATTAAGTAGGCAGTTCAGGAAACCTACTTGTGGGAGACTTTATTTATGTATTTATTTATTGTAGTTCAAATGGATTTAGTACTAGAAATACAGAAATGCTCTAAAAGCTCTCAAAAACCTATACCACATGCTAGGGGAGGTGTTGAGAACCAGTACTAATGGATGCTGTGTCATATCATATTCAAATTTGGGGGCTGTCAACTGCAGGTGCATTCAATATGCTCAGTGGAATGCTGGAATGGGCATTGCATCACCTTTAATGTATTTAGGTATTTATTTTTTTAGGTAGCATATTTACTGCTTTATTTATGTATGTATGCAGATATGGATGGATGGATGGATGGATGCATGTATTTATTCATATATTTATTTCTTTTATTAACTAGGTAAATAAATTGCAACATATGTTAGATATAGATGTATATCTGTATAAAATGGGTATACCATTATCCAGTTAAATATACCAACATAAACATACACACCCAATTGTAAACATTTCAGCTGCGACACAAACCAATTGAAAAATTAAGAAACATCAACCCTTCCATTCCAGCTTTCACTATTTACACCCAGCATGTTGTAAATTGTTAATTTTCTTGGACACTGTGCATTTGTTTGTTTTTCATGTTATCTGTCTGTGTATATTTCACCCAGGCTATGCCTACAAATGGCCACTTTTTGATCAATGCACTATCCCAGTAAACAGATTTAAATAAAATAAAAACAAATGAAACAAGATGACAAAAACATGGTTAATGCAATTCCTACAAGCGTTTCCTTTGATCAACACTATATAAAATCTACCAGACCATAAAACTTCTTGAAAACTACCTACCACATAACAAAAATACATAAATGTGAACAGCTTCCACAGCAAATGAACATGCCATGCAATTTTGTTACATCAGATGCATCATACCCATGTGCAGAATTCACAAAGGGAACTGAGAGTGGTAAACCAGTTTTGCCCCTTGTGGTAACAATTTCCAATTCAGAGATAACCATTCCACAGTAGTGTACCACAAAGTTGTTTAATACCATGGTGAACTGTCTTTCTGCAGCCTACCACAAATGCTGATCAAGCATTCTAAAGAAGTGACCTATGCTAATCAGCTATGTGCTTTCCCTCAGAAAATTGCTCAGCTGTATAAATTATTACAACCAGCTGTGTTAATGGATTATGGTCAAATGTTTGCATTCCCCATTACTTCAAATGGTTGGATATCATTAGTGTTAAATGCCAGGTAGTTTAGCTGCAAAGTAGTGGTGGTGTGTGTGTGTGTGTGTGTGTGTGTGTGTGTGTGTGTGTGTGTGTGTGTGTGTGTGTATATGTATTTGTATATGTGTGGCTGCATGTGTGAGTGAATACAGAGGGATGAATGGCTAGGTGCATGTGTACAACTGTGTCATGCATGGGAGGTTAGTAAGGGGATAGGTATGATGTGTTTTGTGTGTGTGTGTGTGTGTGTGTGTGTGTGTGTGTGTGTGTGTGTGTGTATGTGTGAATGTGTGTGTGGGGATGGGCTGTTATATTGCCAGAATCCCCTAGACTAACAAGTATATCTGGCAATATTAGGGGTTGAGAAAACTAGGCACCAGGGATACTGCTTATATCATGCCCTGGAGACAACAGAAGAAGTTTTGCAACACAAAATATGTTGGATGGTTAGAACTCTAGACAAAAGGGATCCTCTTTATATTGTGCCATAAAATTAGTTAAAAAGATAATAGGACCATTTTTGAAACATGAAAGAGGTAGGGGGTGAGGGAGGACACATGACAAAAGAGATATTCTTTATATCATGTCCTTAAGTCACTTAAAAAGATTCAAGCCCTGTACCATCAACATTCCCAATCAGCTGCTATCTGTACTACCACAAGACACCAGGAATACTCTTACATAGAACCTTATGTCTTAGGAGAAAAAGTAACAAGTTAATGTAAAGCGAGCTCTTTGAGCCCTGTACCTTTAGTACATATTGCTTTAAGTATTTAAAAAAAAGTTAAAGTGAAAGTGAGGGGAAACGTTTCAAACAAACAACACACAACACACACTTACATGTGTTGGATTATTGCTCACACATCCACAAGGATAGCATGCAAAATACCCCACAGCAGTGACCAGAGGTCAGAATTGAACCATTGATGCTAGAGTAGAAAAGCAAAGATGTTATCTCTGTGTTACAAAATGGTAACTGTGATGCTTATTGTTGCATCAACCACTGCATCCTGGCTTTAGATTATTTCAGTTACTTTCTAGATGAAAGTGCGTAATGTAGACACACAACAGAAAGTTTCTAGTGTCTCTAGAGCGAAGCCAAGTTAAGAAAGTAGCTTAAGTTAGACTACATTAGTGACTTTGGCAAACAACTTGCAATAAAACATACAGAAAAAGAGAAGAATAAGGATGAACTACTCTGAGAAATAATGATGAACACCAGCTGATACCTGTCAAATTGAAACAGATATGTAGCGGTCCTGCACAGTCCTACCTTAAAAATATAGAATTTAATGATTAAAGGTTCTGGAGAGATACAGGGGAATATTATTTCACAGAAAATATGGTAATTAAGCTGAAAAAATGTACTGTTTACTGCTGCTTTAAGTAGTTAATTGCATTGTATTACATTGTATCTGATAGTTCTAGGGCTGTTGCAACTAGTTTGTGTGGTCTTCGTATATCTGGGCTCCAAACCAGATATTCTACATTTAAAGGTATTTTCTGCACTCTTGTGACAGAGGTATGCTGATATGACCTATCTGAGTTAAGGTTTGCTGGTAGAAGGTTTATTGTGTGCTTTCCTGATAGGGTTACCACCTTTCCCACTTTGCAAGGGACAGACTCTTTGGGCAGTTGTGTCCTGCAAAAAAATTGTAAAAATGGCAAATATCCTGAGATTTTAGGACAAAATTATTGCCTATATTTTATGTAATAGTTGCATAAAACAGTTATTCTGTATCTGAAACACGTAAATGTTATAAGAAACAGAATAAGCAACTACAATGCTACAAGAATAAGCTTTTATTTAGGCAAATAAGTCAAGTTCTGTCCTGTGTACTGGCCGTGTGTATTTTTCGGCCTACAAAATCTGACGTTTATACCAAAAGCATTTGAAAAGGTGGCAACCCTATTTCCTGATTGGTAATTAGCTTAACGCTCATGCCTCTGCTTGTATTTCACGTTTCCAAGGGCATTGGCATAACTACTCAATGCTGGTTATTGTTTAGCTTCTTTGCTAGAGACTGCTGAGAATCTGCTTTCACCTAGAACAATCCATTACTTAAAAGATGAATATAAGTATTCTGTTACACTTCTTGTGAATTATGACTGTACTTTGGCAGTTTCTTAGCTATTTGCTGTTTTTCTGAACTTTACATACAAAAATAAAACAGTACCGTCCACTGCTGCTTAAAGTAGTTAATTGCACTACATTACATTGTATCTGATAGTTCTAGGGTGGTTAGCAGTACCCTGTATAGAATCAAATGCTTTGAAATTCAAATTTCCTTTGAATAACTATCACTAACACTATGTGCAGCCTCTTGCTGCTCTAGCAGCAAATTTTGTGTGGCTGCTTTTGACTACACAAAGTATAGTCCCCACTCACATTCTCTGTGCTACCAGCACAGTCCAGTCTAATTTAACCCAGTCCCTTCCTAACTAAATCCACAGTAGGAATCATGGATGGACAGTTGCCTAACATCTGTGTGGACAGCCTGGTGGACATGAGCATCCTGACCAATGTAGCAATTGTCTCATGTATACTGACAACCACTTACTCCTGAAACAAACAAATAGTTTATGTGAGAGATGTAAACACACTATGAAACTGGAGGCAAGACTCTCACATACAGACAAGTCAAATGCCGAACAGGTTGTCAGCACACACACATATCACTTCCCATACTAAATAAGGACATGATGCATAAACTCTCATATACAAAGTTACTCATTAGTAACTTATCAAAAGACTAAAGGCCTCCTAAACCATGCCTTTGGAAACACACACACACACACACACACACACACACACACACACACACACACACACACACACACACACACACACACACACACACACACACACAGACACACACATATGAAGAAAGACATGACTGAACTCTCATATTATGTGTCACATGCAGGTATAAATCTAGCCTTAAGCAGCATTCTACCTTCTGCAAGGATGAGTAAACAATACAAACAAAAAATGATTGATTTAACAATTTGCTTAGCTTCTGGTGTCATTCTAAAGGGATCCAGTATCTGTCAGCTTGGGAACCTGTCTGCTTTAGGCTTTCAGATACTGGCAAAGACATTAGCCACCCCTATTGTGCTGTTTTTAAGCAGTGTCAAAATAACCAACCTCCCAATGTAATAAAATCCTCTCTATATAAACTCAAGGTACTGCTGCTTAATGCTAGGAGTCTAAACAAGGAACTGTACTCCCTGGAAGTGCTCTTCACTTTTGAATATGCTGACATCTGTGCAGTCACTAAGACATGGCTCAAACCTATGGAAAGCACCCTGGCTGTATAGGGCTACAATGCCTTCCATACATTCAGACCACAAACTGAGCATAAAAGAACCAAAGGAGGGGTGTATCCATCTTCATTAAGGATAGGTACACCTTGATACTGGTCAAACAGTACTGCTCTCTCGAGCTACTACATATCCAATTAGCCATAGGCAAAATTCCCTACCACATCATAGCTAGCTATAGGACCCCACCATGAATCAGAAAAAAGCATACCGCATACCTAGGCTTACTGTAGTCACTTACCATACAGCCATAACTCTCAACCTCTTAGTGCAAGAAATCTAGGCAAAGCCTAAAATAATGGAGGGCAAAGTCCCAAAAAATATGGACAGACTTTAACTATTATTCTTATAAACTTCGAAGGTTGCTAGAGCAACAGGATTTGTGTTAGCATGTGTTTTCTGAAGGATATGGATCTTGAAGCTCATATATATGTCATTATATAGTGACTAAAACCCTCAGAGGATTATCAGAAAACTGCGTATTTTATGAAGAACAGACAAACATATAGACAAAAATCTGGATATTCTGCAAAAATCTAGACATTTGAGAGGTATGTATATAGCCCAACACCTTACATATGGGTAATTTTAATTATCTTACCATTGACTGGGAAACATATGTGACTATGCTAGCTCAGAGGTTCTTGGACTTTGTCAATGCAAATGCTCTGGAATAGGTAGTCAGCACATCCATGAGGAGCTGAGAAATCCTGGACATAGTACTCACTAACATAGGAGAACATTACACCTCCCTTTCTGATGTCCTGCCTGGTAAGATCAGACCATAAATCAGTCTATTTTAATATAATTATAAGACCAGATACACCATCAAGCTCAAAAACACTTAAGAATTTTTCCAAGACAAATTACCTTCTACTAAGCGATGATATAAGAAGTTTCAAACCTCCTTCAAACACAGATAACGTGGATTTCTATGCAGAGCTGTACACTAACACCCTCTATAAACACTTAAGCAGTTGTACAGAATCAGCTGTACCAGACTGGGTTAAAACCAGGTCTTGCCAGAAAAACAAGCCAACCTGGTAGACCCCTAGTATAAACAGGTTATACAACAAAAGAAAGAAACTAATGTCCAAAAACAAGAGGGAAATGGTTCAGTAGAAGAACTCTCTCTCTAGCCTTGTCTAAGCTCACAAAGTACAGGTCTTGTCAAGTCCTCTAAAGCTAATTATGAAGCAAAAATAGCCACCCTAGCTAAGGATAATCACAAGACATCCTTTAACTATGTCTGAAATCAAAAGGGGAACATCCAGCTATGCACTGAACTGGTTGTGGATGGCATCACCCATATTCAACTGGAGGTAATGGCCAACCTTCTAGCTGACAGATTTGGAGCAAACTTCACCCCCCACTATCCCCACTGGTCATCCCCCAAAGAATACCTACTAACATTCCTCAGCCTATTACCTCAAGAGAACAGGTAACCTCTGTGCTCTTCAAGGCCAAAAACATGGCATGAATGGGACCAAACAACATCCCAGGTTCCCTTTTAAACAACTTAAAACATGATCTAGTAGACTCACTTGGATCTCTGTTTAAACACAGCCTGTGGACTGGATGTGCTCTGGCAGAATGGAGGACAATAGCAGTTATCCTTTTGCACAAATGGGATCCATCAACTGACCCAACAATTAAAGACCCATAAGCTTGACTAGCCTCATCTACAAGATCATGGAAAGAATCATTATGGACCTTATCAACAAGGACATAGGTAATCCCCAAAGGGTCTATATTAGAACATTGTAGTTTCAAAACTTCGAATGTTCTAATATTGACCTCTATTCAGTGAAAGCTGAAAACATCAAACATATAGAACAGCAATTTTTTTCCTAGGGAAAAAATTTGCTCTTCCAAAACACATACACACAACACAAGCACACCAAACTAACAGCAATCCACACACATACACCTAAAATCTTACACCTAACCCTACACTAAACTATACACACACCACTAGCTATCCACTTACCTTAACCCAAACACTAACCCTAAGGTCCATCTCTATCGCACACTCACCTCACCCGCGCCCTAACCCTAACTCACCTACCCTACCCTAACCCTCATGTCCACACAATCGTACACTTACCTGACCCGCACCCTAACCCTAACTCACCTAACCCACCCTAACCCTCATGTCCACACAATCGCACACATACATAACTCGCACCCTAACCCTAACTAACCTAACCCGCACTCAATTGCACACTTACCTGAACCCAACCTGTAACTTTCCACCACAGCGCTGAAAATACTGAAGCAACAGAAATGGACAACTGAATTCTTTCAGTAGGAAAAAATTTGGTTTTCCGTTGCTTTGATATTTTCAGCTTTTGCTGAATAGGGGCCGATATTAGAAGTTTTGAAACTTCAATGTTCTAATAGAGACCCTCTCCAAAGTCTGGACCCAACCTAGTTTTGATTCATTAAGGGGATATTATGTCTGTTAAACTTGGTTGACTTCTTCAAGAAAGTCAAGGCCCTGGACAAGGGAAAGACAGCACATACTACCTACCTTGACCTAGCTAAGGCACTGACACAATTCACCACTCGGGTATTATAGAGAAACTCTCCCAATTGTGAATGAACCCCTACGCCACCAGATGGGTAGACAATTGGCTCACCAACAGGATACATACTATCAAAGTGGGTGACTTCACCTCTAGCAAAAGACCAGTCACCAGTGGCAAATCACAGGGTTCTGTGCTAGGCCCAATACTGTTCGAAGTCCATTTCTCAAAAGTTCAGGCAAATGTCAAAGGCCTGTGGTTGACTAGGTTCACTGATGATTGCAAATTGGGTGCAATCATTGAATCCCCCAGTGATGCTAATATACTGCAGAAAGGATTGGTGTCAAAGCCACAGATTAAAGCTAAATGCAAAAAATGCATTATTATTTCCTTTGTGAAAGCTAACATCCCTTCTAATTACATTATAGACAGCACCACCCTAAGTGTAGATCCAGTGGTACATGATTTGGGTACTTAGGTTGATACCAATCTGAGCTTTGACCACCATGTATCCACAATAGCAAGGAAATCCTTCTATGTGGCACATCTCATAAGTAAAGGCATCTCATCTAGATCTAAGTATGTTATAATTCCTTTATACTTGGCCATCATCAGACCAATAATTGAATACAATGCTCCCTTTTGCATGTATCTCACCAAGCACCTGCAACAGCTGGGACCACCACAGAGGTTTCTCACCAAGAAAACTCAAGGTGAGGGTGGGAATACTTCATAGGGGCAGCATGTGGGTGGGACAGAGGTGCACATTATGGGCTGAGGGAGGGAATACTTCACAGGGGCAGCATGTGGGTGAGACAGAGGTGCACATTATGGGCTGAGGGTGGGAATACTTCACAGGGGCAGCATGTGGGTGGGACAGAAGTGCACATTAAGGGCTGAGGGTGAGAATACTTCACAGAGGCAGCATGTGGGTGAGACAGAGGTTCACATTAAGGGCTGAGGGTAGGAATATTTCACAGGGGCAGTATGTGGGTGGAACAGAGGTGCATATTAAGGGCTGGGGTGGGAATACTTCACAGAGGCAGCATGTGGGTGAGACAGAGGTGCACATTAAGGGCTGAGGGTGGGAATACTTCACAGAGGCAGCATGTGGGTGAGACAGAGGTGCACATTAAGGGCTGAGGGTGGGAATACTTCACAGGGGCAGCATGTGGGTGAGACAGAGGTGCACATTAAGGGCTGAGGGTGGGAATACTTCACAGGGGCAGCATGTGAGTGGGAGAGAGGTGCACATTAAGGGCTGAGGGTGGGAATATTTTACAGGGGCAGTATGTGGGTGGAACAGAGGTGCACATTATGGGCTGAGAGTGAGAATACTTCACAGGGGCAACATGTGGGTGAGACAGAGGTGCACATTAAGGGCTGAGGGTGGGAATACTTCACAGGGGCAGCATGTGAGTGGGAGAGAGGTGCACATTAAGGGCTGAGGGTGGGAATATTTCACAGGGGCAGTATGTGGGTGGAACAGAGGTGCACATTATGGGCTGAGAGTGAGAATACTTCACAGGGGCAACATGTGGGTGAGACAGAGGTGCACATTAAGGGCTGAGGGTGGGAATACTTCACAGGGGCAGCATGTGGGTGGGATAGAGATGCACATTAAGGTCTGAGGGTGTGAATACTTCACAGGAGCAGCATGTGGGTGGGAGAGGTGCACATTAAGGGCTGAGAGTGGCAATACTTCACAAGGGCAGTATGTGGGTGGAAAAGAGGTGCACATTAAGGGCTGAGAGTGGGAATATTTCACAGGAAAAGCATGTGGGTGGGAGAGAGGTGTAATTAAGGTCTGTGGGTGGGAATATTTCACAGGGGCAACATGTGAGTGGGAGAGAGGTGCATATTAAAGGCAGAGGGTGGGAATACTTCACAGGGGCAGCATGTGGGTGGGAGAGCGGTCCTCATTAAGGGCTGAGGGTGGGAATACTTCATAGGGGCAGCATGTGGGTGGGAGAGCTGTGCACATTAACGGCTGAGAGTGGAAATACTTCACAGGGGCAGTATGTGGGTGGGAGACAGGTGCACATTAAGGGCTGAGAGTGGGAATATTTCACAGGAAAAGCATGTAGGTGGGAGAGAGGTCTAATTAAGGTCTGAGGGTGGAAGTATTTCACAGGGGCAGCATGTGGATGGGAGACAGGTACACATTAAGGGCTGAGAGTGAGACTACTTCACAGGGACCGCATGTGGGCAGGAAAGAGGTGCATATTAAAGGCAGAGGGTGGGAATACTTCACAGGAGCAGCATGTGGGTGGTAGAGAGGTGCACATTGAGGGCTGAGGGGGGAATACTTCATGGGGGCAGCATGTGGTTAGGAGAGAGGTGCACATTAAGGGATGAGGGTGGGAATACTTCACAGAGGAAGCATGTGGGTGAGAGAGAGGTACACGTTAAGGTCTGAGGGTCTAAATACTTCTTTGGGGCAGCATGTGAGTAAGAGAGAGAGGTGCACATTAAGTGCTGACGGTGGGAATACTTTACAGGGACAGTATGTGGCTGGGAATGTGGTTAACATGATAAATAGGCTGAAAAAAGCAGTTAACGCAGAGATGAGAAATAAGGCATGTGGAAGAAAGACTATGAAGAAGTGAGATTAGTAGGATATCAGAGAGATGGAAGAAGGTAGGTGGAGACTTTAGGAGGTTCTACTGCTGGTACACTCATTTATTTGGTGATATTTCAGGAGGTTCTGCTAGTGGTACGGTGGTAGACTCATTTATTTGGTGATATTTCAGGAGTTTCTGCTGGAGGTACACATTTATTTGGTGATATTTCAGGAGTTTCTGCTGGTGGTACACTCATTTATTTGGTAATATTTCAGGAGTTTCTGCTGGTGGTACACTAATTTATTAGGTGATATTTATGGACTCTCTGATGGTGGTGCACTCATTTATGTGGTGATATTTCGGGTCTATATTATCTTATTGCAAACTGAATTTGCCGAATTGCATCTACATCGGAAATGCAGTTCAGCAAATTTGCTCTTGTGGGGGGCTGTGCCCCCCACACCCCGAGCTAATTATATATACCAACTCCAAGATCACACTACAGTGAGGAAAGGGCAACATTTCTGATCCTCACTGTACCACAATTTCACTATTATCAGTTCGTTGAACTGCATTTCTGATGTAGATGCAGTTCAGCAAATTCAGTTTTTGAGGATATAATATAGTCCCGATATTTCAGGAGGTTATGCTGGTGGTATGCTCATTTATTTGGTGATATTTCAGGAGGTTCTGCTGGTGGAACACATTTATTTCGTGATATTTCTGGAGTTCCTGATTCTCGTGAGACTGGACAAGAACATGGTTAGATATCTTTCTGGAGCCAGGATCTAGGATGTTGCGATATGTCTAAGATCCCTCTGTCCTGACAAATACAACTATAACTTCACAGTGGCCTACATGGTGGTGAATGACCTTAGATATTACACCTAGTGGGAAATGCAGAAGGATATGACTGACTTTGCCAAATATGTGGTAGTGTCAAGAATAACTCTGTTTTTGAATATTACCTTGCTATTGCCTAGAACGATGGCAAAATTTAAGGTCAAGATAACTGTCTTCAGTAATTGACACTGTAGCATGTGTTATTCTGGGGGATGGGGTATATATATCTGAAATGGATGAAATGCCTGACAGCCCCCCTGCTTTGCAAAGTACTGGTGGACTACACCTCTCAACAGGGCTTTTCCATTTGTACTAAAGCTATAGATCTGCTTCCATATGCCCACAGAGCTTTAATGCCAGAAGTAATACCCCTATAAACACAAATATATTTATTCTGTGTGATTTCAGTTATCCTACAATAAACTGGCTGAGTTACACTAGAAATGGAAAGCATGCCCAATGCTTCTTTGACTATGCTAATGCAAGCTGCCTAGGGCAGATGGTTAACATATTTACTAGTCGACACAATATCCTGAATTTTGCCCTTACTAAAATTGCCCCTCTTGTATAGCCCTACAGGCATCATCGTCCATCATCAAAGCAGACCCCAATTTGGTGAAGTTCATACATAAGACTATATGAGCCATGCAGACAAATGTATCATTATTCAATGAGTTGTCCAAGGCAAATCTGCTATAGCTACTTAATGATCTAAACAATTTCCACTACAACCATGCCAAGAATGATCCTGCAAACAGAACCAAAACATTCACCTTCAAATACTACTCTTACTTAAGCAGCTGTATAGAGAAATCAGTTCCTGTCTGTATAAAATATATGGGAAGCTTTAAAAACAAACTGTTGTGGTGAAATACTTGTATAAATAAACACTAAAACAAAAAGAGGAATGTGCTAATTTCTTAGCAGTCACATGCACCATCTTAAGAGTCAACTCAAACAGGCTAGCAAATAACTTAAATCATTAGGTAGAAAATACAGAGCAAACTGTGAAGTAAAAATGCTTACTGATGACAAGAATAATTATAAATCCTTCTTTAATTATGCTAGAAAGTTGAGAACCATCACACATCACTGTAGAATTAATTCATCAATACAATTCCACCCATTCTGTCCGAAAGAAATAGCTGATATCCTAGTCAAGAAATTTACTGCGAACTCCAACTCACCTACCATCATAGCTGTCCACCTGATTTCTTGTTCCCTCAGCTTCCTCCCTAAGATCACTATAGAACAAGTCCTAGCATTGATTTCTAAAACAAAAGAGCAACACATCCATGGGCCATGATAATATACCAAAAACCTTAATAAATTGCACCAATCATGGCTTTTAACATAAGCATTACAATGAGTTATGTCCCTGAAGTCTGGAGATCAGCCAGTATGATGCTCCAACATAATGGACGCCCAACCACCGATACTGGTAGTTATAGACCCATTAGCCTTAGCATTGTTTCCAAAGCCATGGAGTGCTTACTTTCTGACATCATAATTCTAGACATTGTTAATTTCTTTGCCTTGAAAGCAAATCAAGGTTGGCTTTTTCAAAGGTAGGTCATGCCTTCCTAAACTTGAACGCTTCTTTGAAAGCATCACTTCAGCAGTTGATGATGACTGTGCAGGGTACACAACATACTTGGACCTTGCCAATGACTTCGATGTTTCTCCCAAAGTAAGCAGCATTGACAAACTAAACATCAAGCCATATGTAGTAAGGTGGATAGTAAATTGGTAGTCAAGCAAAGCACATGCTGTTAGAGTGGGTCTATATTATATGCTCAAAGGTTTAAAACTTCGACTCTCATGTGATTGACACCACATGAGTGAAGTTTTAAAACTTCGAACAAATAATAAAAAACTAAAAAAAAAAAAAAACTTACCTGAACGCTCCAGGCAGGGGTGCAAGCTCTCCTGCACCCCCCACACTCCCCGCTACTTAAATATACCAACTCTGAGATCACACTACATTGAAGTAAAGGGAAATATTCCCTATGGTGATCTCTGTTGAAACTTGCAAGCTTTCAAAAGTTTGCTCATATGGTGTCGACCATATGAGGCATGAACTTTTGAATGTTTGCGATTTCTAATGGAACCTGTTAGAGTTACAGGTGCCACCTTAGTAAGTAAAAGTGCCAGAAAAGGGGTTCCTCAAAACTTAATTCTGGGTCCTCTTCTGTTTGGACTTTATTATTGTGATCAACAAGTCAATATCTCAGATCTCTGATTAACACAATTCACTGATAACAGAACTGGATTATGCAAATAACAGGTGCAAGGACAATGACGTCAAACTTAATGCCAAAAAATGCAGCATAGCCCATTTTGGCAAAATAATTAATTCATACTACATAGAAGATACAACCCTCAAGAATGACACTGTCACTACAGACCAAGATACCCCTGTGGAGGACTCCCTGTCCTTTGATCATCATGGATTGTGATTAGAAAATCCTTTTGTCTGGTCCAACTAATAACCAAGAGCATCTCATCAAGAACCAAACAACTCATATTTCCTCAGTATCTCTCATCTATCCCCTTGTTGGCTATAATGTCACCTGCCTAATCAAAAATGTTTCAGACCTTAAGTCCCTAATTTTTCCATATCAATTGGCAGCCCTTGATCTGTATTCTGTTTTCTATAGACTCCTCCATGGTGATTTACATTTCACCTTTTGGTTCAGACCTACTACATCTTCATAGAACTAATAGTTGCTCAAGAACATGTATAAAGGATCCAAGTCTTCATCACTAAATTAATAAGTGTAATCTCTTATTTCAGTGTATTCTCAAACTATGGAATAAACTACTCTTGTATATTAAGCAAAGTAATACTTTAGCTAGAGTCATACCTAACCTAGACAGTAGAATGGGCACTCACAAAGTCCTTGCAGGCCTATCAGACCCTACTTGAGACAGGAAGCCACTCTTGATGTACATTTTGGTTAGGCTGTAATTGATCTGAAGTCTAATAGGTTCATAGGTGTTTATGAGGCTAATGACCACAAGAGGCTTTTAAGCCTAGTCATGCATCCCAAATCGCTGACAAGTTCTCATACATTTGATAAGTCTGAGCAGGAACTTGGAAGATGAAACACTGACAAGCAGGGCCTGGGAGATGAACCATTTACAGGCTGCCTGTATCCATTAGAGACATAGATGCCAAACCAAGGATGAATTTCCTGTTCACCATCCAAATAACAAAGTTATACTTGAATTGGGTTGAGAAAGAACTGTACTTCAAGTGGATGGGAAGTCTGTTCCTGAGAAGGGATAGTCTCTGGGATACATACCTGTCTCTCCAGCAGGTCTTATTTATATCACAGGCAAGGTTTAAGTCTTTAGAATGAGTAACTCTGTTGCTGCGTGTTTTGCAGATATGAGGGAGGTCCATCACAGTGGGGTCTGACAATACCTTGTATGCCAGGCATAGTTCTCCCCTCAACAGCCTGTAGGAAACAGAAAACAAGGATAGGACCTTGAGGCAGTCTGCATAAGACATGTTACACTCATTATTCTTTTAATGAGGAATCTCTGTGGATGTTCCATTTGTTGGATATGCCTGGTTACATATATACCAAAGGGAATATTGTACTCAGTGATACTTCTGATGAATGTCGAATACAGTGGAACATTGACTTCTTTAGACCTAGATGTCATACCTAAGCCGGCTTTTCCCTCAGTTCATATTGGAATTCCTATTTGTATTAGACTACCTTACCTTTGATTTCGCTACAAACTGTCTAAAATTTCTCTAAATATTAAATGATAGTTATATACCTTTGATTCTTAATCAATGATTTTATATTATGTGTAATTTGTTATAATTATTTAAACTGCAGATGATTTTGTTTTATTTTTGAAGATTGTAAAATTATTGTTCTTAAAATGTTTTGTAATAATGTGGAGCTTTTCTCTCTGGGCCACCAATGAAAATGGGCTTCTACCCAGTCAGAGTTTCCCAGTAATCAAATGTTAATAAATAAGTAAATAAATAAAATTCTTGGCACAGTGCTGCACATTTCCACACTGATGGTTGTTAGTCAGTTTAAAAGGCACCAGGGTGTGACTAAGAATACTGAAGTGGGTATAAAATTGTGTTTTTTGTGACGGTACTGTAGCAGATGCTGTCAGGTTTCACTTCTAATGTGCTTTGACCCTCAACCCCATTACTAACCCCTGCTTTTGGAGCTGCTGGTTGGGAGGGAAAAGGGAAATGGACAGCAACATTCATCTGGTACTACTCCATGGATGTGATTGATCAACAGAGTTGGAAGATAACCTCAAAGTAGAACAGGGTAGGTGCCTATAGCAAAATCCTCTGCACACACCAGGTTTTTCTTTATTCCTAAATCCCAGCATGCTGATGTCACATCATTTGGCTGGATGGGCAATGAGGTATGGCTTCTGAAGATATGCTTGCCCTGGGCTCTTGGGAAACCATGTGTTTTGACCATCTGGTGATCATTCTGAGGCCTTGTCTCCACCAGGGCTTGAACAATCTGCCCAGATTGCCATAGACCTTTCTACCAAGGCAGACAATCCTATCCTCCCTGGCAGCTCTGTGAGATGCTAGATATGCTAATCAAACATGAGTCTCCTGGGCTGTAGTCTGGGCACAACTCTATAATACCAGACTGGCTAATCAAACATGAGTCTCCTGGGCTGTAGTCTGGGCACAGCTCTATAATACCAGGCTAGCATAAGAGCATGGCTTAATGTGAGACAGTAGAAGTTAATTCAAAGATGGCTTGTTATATGTGATAGAGTCTGCCAGTGGGGTACAACAAGGTTCAAAGTTTTGCTAGACATTAATTTCTTCTTCTCTCTCACACTCTATAGATATGCTAGGCAATAGGAGACAGAGCCAAATCTAGCATTAGTTGAACTAGACAGTTGCCTAGGGCCCTCTGGCCTGAGGTGCCTGATGGCTGGGGGGAGCTGCCACAAAATTTAATCGAAACAATTAAAAAAAACATATTTCTTCTTTAAAGGATGCACTCAGAATCTGAGTGCGTGTGCATGTGCACACACACACACACACACACACACACACACACACACACACACACACACACACACACATACAGGCACACACACAACAATGCATATTTAAATGTAACTGTACTGCTTTCGCACAGGATTTTAAACATGGAGAACTGCTATGAGAGAGCTGAGCACACCATTCCTAAAGAAGGTGAGTGAGATGAGAAGGTGTGTGTGTGTGTGTGTGTGTGTGTGTGTGTGTGTGTGTGTGTGTGTGTGTGTGTAATGCCTTAACTAGGGATGGCAAGTTAGTTAATTAGCTTGTTCAGACTCTAACCCTGTACCTTGATTACAGGAGACAAGAGCCTGAATCCTCTACACCAACTACTAGATTATCAGGTGTGCATTTTCAAGGAATTGTGAGTTTCAGAGTATGTTCAAGGAATTGTGAACTTAAAGGGAAGAGAAGTTTACTGTTGCTCATGCTAAGCATATTTTCAGTATGCAACTATTTGTTTAGCAAATGTTGTGCTACAGACTTTGAGAGCAGTGTTAATAGCACACAGCAACATATTTACCTTTAGTGGACAAAGATTTGGGTCTGCTGCCACACCATGTAGATGGATTGCTGATACTGCAGTGCACTGTAAAGGGGATGTGGATGCTGTACTACTGAATGTGTCATCCTTTGGATGAGTTGCCTAGGAACTATGAACTTGTAGGTTTGCAAGCCATCCCCTATTGCAATATTACCAGCTTACCATAGGCAATTTATTCTTTAAGGGCAGCAGGCATTGATTTTGTACATGAAACACTGAAATGTAAAGTTGTTTGCCAACACCAACATCTTCAATAGATCTCTTTAATATGGAATTATTCAGATGACTTTTAGTTCTGCAAAGATGGTGATTATTGACTGATATTGGTAGATTCTAATGACAGAAGTCTGAGTGGCCTTTTATGGTTGAAGTGTTCTGAAATGGGTGGTTTTGTCATTATTAGTTCATATGTTTTGTCTCATTGCTTAATGGAAAAATGTTCAAACCTACACATTTAAAACACACTGTTAAAAAGTGGTGCTGTATTGTACAAGGAATGTAATTTAATGCCATCAAGAAGGTGCATCAAAGAACACATGCATGTTTGCATGGTCCTAAAAATGTGTGCAAGGGCCCTATCATTTGAAAACAGCCCAAAGGTAAACTTAATCCACCAATGGGAGATGCAATTTTATTTGAATGTGGGTTTCAATGCTGTTTCAATGAATGTGAGTTCCAAAGGCAGAGAAGCTTGCTGTTCATGTTAAGTCTGTTTTCATTGTGAAACTGTATTGTTTCATTTATCAAATGGCTATCAATTTTTGTTGTATAAAATTTGAAATTAAAGTTTTAAATTAAATCCAAATATCTCTATTCATTGTAGAAGTAAAGAAGAAAATAGTATGTATACGGACAAGTTTGAACAGTGTTTATGGTAACCTGGGAAGAAATAATGAAGTAATGGGCTACTGCAATGGCTGGGGGGACTGCTGTCAAGGGGCACTGCTACTGGGAGGGGGGAGGGCTGCTCATTACTCTGCTTAGGGCCCCATTTGACTATGATCCAGCTTTGGTTGCAGACTGAGAACAAGATAAACATAATCACTGAATAAATCAGGATTGGATAAGTGGTATAATATTGGGGTTCAAGAGTCTAAGAACACACTTACATGTGCTTAGAGTGGCAGAAGAATGGCATCAAAAGCTTAATACCAATCAGTACAGAGTGTTATATTTTAGGAAAAGCTTTCCTGAGAATGTGAGCAGCAGATTAAAGCTGGGAAATAATCTGTAGAAGAATATGAAGATTCTGGCTGAGATGATAGCTAATATGATGCTGTCCTACACAACAAGACTTATAGAGTCAGGGAATATGGAAGTTATTTTTCTCCTTAAAGGTTTTTAATGATATTATTCCTGGAATAATTAATTCAGTCTTTTAGGTCATTCAGGGAGAATGAGATTACCTTGGTAGAAAAGTTACAAAGAATATTGTATTCTATGATAAAAGAGGTGTTGGCAATGAGAGTTATAAGAAAAGGCTGAGAAGGCCTTGTATGTGTAAACTACTCAGGACAGGTGGGAGGATGGGAAATTATATGAGTACATGGGATATCGTGTAGACATTGTGATGAGGTGAAGCTGAAAAGAGAAGAGGTAATATAATGGTATACAACTTGCATAATAGAATGGTCTAGATTCATGACAGCCACAATTTATTAGAATAATTTGAAGGTACATCAATGGAATGGTCTGCCAAGGAGGTCTGTAGAGCATGTGACAAGGACCCACATATGCACTATATGAATAGCTTTTTTTTATTATTGTCTAGAGAAATGCATGCTAAAATTGTTCTGAGACATCAGCACTAGTGTAATGCAAACATCATCACTTAACTGCTTGATATCTTATTTCATGCAGGTCTGTGACAAACATGCATATTATGAAAGTATGTACCATTGCTTTGTCAAACAAGACATAGAATTCATAGAGAATTAAACAATAGATACTATTTATTTAAGCATATCAGCAGATACTGTTTACTTAGGCATTCCCTAATTTTCAAGAGGAAAGGCAACATTCCCGCTAAAGAGTAAAAACTGAAAGTGAAACAAAATCAGAAAACAACACTACTCATGGTTTATATCACAATTAATTATGTTTTTAATTCAGTAGGTAATAAAGTACAATATACATATTGTTTTATTGCTTTCCTATTGAAATGCAATTGCAAGATAATGACCTGGAACTCTGTACTGTTACAAGGCTACATTTAACGTAGATCTGCTTGGTGGTTTGCAAGGCTTTTTTTAACAGTGGAATGTAAGAATTCTGGTGTACAGTGGATGACAGCATAAACCTTCTCAAGGTAAAATAAAGTATGTGAGGTGAGACTGCAGCATTCAAAACATAGAGATGAAAACAAAGCTGTATAGATACACAAGAAATACCGTAACAAAATTGTGCCCTTTAGCAGTGTATAGCCAGCTAAGCTTCTCGGTTGTAAAATTACTTCCAAATTCCTTGCTGGTGGGGGTTAGATGCAAATGTGTCACTGTGAAAAAGTATTGAACAATAGGAAATTAAAACTGTTATGCCTGGTTCTGCTGTCAGTAGAACAATTTTTTACATGGCATTCCATACAGATAATGTAGATAACATTTTCACAAACACTTCCTTATTATATAGATATGCAAGTAGAACGTGTTGAACAATCATAGTAGCTGATGTACACATTAATATTTTAGTAATGCCTGAAAGAAAAGTAATAGGAAATATAGTAATGCTAAAGATGTGTCACAGAAAGTAGTTTATACTATAATAATAGAAATATTATGTCAGTAAAAGATAAGATGGAGGACAAAACTGTCCTAAACAAGCAAAGGTTTTGAATCAATGTTGTTCTCCATGTTGTGTTCTTAGCTTCACGAAAAAAGCATAACTATAAAGTAGTTACATACACACATACACACACATGCACACACTATTTGACTATGCATCTTGTTGCAGTGGGGCAAGAAGCCTACTGACAGGGGGATAGGAGATAAAGAAAAATAAAAAAGATTTCACCACCTACAGTATAACCTGAGGCATCAGTGACATGCCATGGGAAATTAATGGTATCCAGAACAGCATAAGAGGTCATCCCAGGCAAGGTAAACACCTAAAAAGAAGCAGAGGTGCTTAAATATGACTGCAGATAAAAATAGGGAAACAGTAAATGTTAGAACCAGCCTCTGTACACAAAATATTAGTCCCTATGTCAGCCGGCTTTCTGATGTGGAGAAATAAATTTGGTATCTAATGATGGATGGTTAGAGTGAATGTCAAATCACTAAGAGATGACTGCCTCACTCTTCTCTCTCTGTCTTCACAAAAGAGACAAGGAGAAATGAAGGGATGTGTCAGTTCCACCTGACAGAGGTTATAGAACCGACAAATCCAACATCTTATGCACATGTGGCCTAATTAGCAGGAACAGAGACACACACATGCCTTATGTTATGTCATTACATGCCTGGACTGAAGTATAATAATATATAACAATTTGATTTCAAGGCAAATACCTCTATATGGGCTTTATCAAAATTTCATTATGTGCAAGACTGATTAGAGACAACTCAGACCATTCTTTTTAGGTGTTAGATAGTTAGGTTTATGCCCCTTTCTTGTGATCTCCATCTGAACAGAAAAAAAACAAAAGCAACATGGCATTATACTGGGTAAATGACTTCCTGCCCATGTTAGATGATAGGTTTCTTTCATGGGACTGGAAGAAGAGGGCACAAGGAGAGTGATGTGTTCATGTGAGCATATATTCCTCCAGCATATAAATACATAAATAAATAAATAAACAAACAAATAAATAAGCAAATAAAATTAAATAACACTAAGGATTCTTGGGAGATTTCAACAGATTCCATATACTTGGCAGTTGAAATACAGTGAACCAGTATAACACTATGCTGTTATTACAGATTTGGGAATTATTTTTCATGAAGTTGCAGCCCAACAGATCAAATTTATCTGCACAAATCAGATATTTACAATTTCTCCAGCTAATCTGGGTGGTGCAGTGGTGCAGCGATAGTGTTGTTGGCTCACAGCAAGAGGTTTGATTCTCAGCTGGGGTGACTTCTGTGGAGAGTCTGCATGTCCTCCCTGTGTTTGTGTCGATTTCCTCTGGGTGCTCTGGTTTACTCCCATGTTTCAGTGACTTTGTTCCAAGATAGACTTTCCTGGTAAACAAAAAATAAATAATTCTGTAATATATTTCTCAGTAAATTAATGGAAAGACGAGGCATATCACACTCCTGTTTAATCACATAATGATAAGGGAAGCTAAAAATGAATGATGCAGCTTTATAGTCCTGATAATATTTACTGTATTTCTAGCAGCAATTAATATGTAGAGAAAAAAAATAGCTATTATTGTCACTTGCATTTTTCATTTAATGTAGAAGTTTATTTTTAACTTTTTCACATATTTACTGTTAAATGTTTGATTTACTGCTATCCACCTGATTTAATGTTACCCTATCCTAGTATATCAGTATTGATTGTTCTGATATTTTCTAGTCATATGGTGAGAAGCATGACTAGGTTACAGTATATGTAGTCAAATAAAAGATAAGCAGATGACTCTCAAGATTTTGTTAGATAATGCTTTTTGATTTTGAGGGAGCACCTCCAGATACTTGTCCAATCTAGATGGATGCACAGCAGTGATGAAAACGATTTGTAGCTCTCCCTCTTACAGAGAGTTTCCCAACAGTCCCAGAACAAGGATCTCATTGCTCTAAATGGGTGCATTTTATTCAGGAGGGGAGCACTGAACGTTTAGTCGGGCTGCAGCCTCTTGTTGATGCTAGAGGTTCCCCTCCAAGAGAAAGCATGCTAACAAACACAGTGTGTATATTTATTTTTATGGCTACTTTTTATAATTTATTATGATTAAAGAAATATATTCCTTCTCAGGAGAAAACAGCCCAGTAGTAGATACTTTCTTTTTGATAAGTGTTTTAATAAGATTAAAAATCATTTTTACTATATTTTACATAAAATTAATTAAGTTGTTCTAGAATTTTAACATTTAATTGTACAGAACAATGAGACAGACAGCTTTTACTACCAAAAGCTACTGGAACATCTTATGTGCACAGCTGACAAGACAAAAATACTAATCTTCTGTGCTCCTAGTTAAGACACTGCATTTTAAACCAGGGCACTAAGGAATCTGCATGATGTTATACTGGACAGTGCCTTGTTATTTATTCCGTAACCTGGCTTGATAGCAACTGCAGGCCCATTCTCGCACCCATTCTGCCATCAAGGTTTTTGGCTGTTGAATATTCTAGATCAGGTAGCTCTGGCAGTGGAGTTTCCATTTTTTTTCCTCCATTGGTTTGAGGGGGTTAAAACTGAAACAGGCAATGCTCTTTTGAATATACCACAGCAGCAGGAACAAATGGGTTGTACCTCCTTATCTACCGTCCTCTAGGTAATTCAAGAATGTTCATTCAGAAAGTTACAGATTTCTTTGTCTCCTTCATGTTATTGCCTCCTAGGTGGTTGACTTTGAGTGACTTCAACATCTGGGTGGATGAGGAATTTCTGGCTTTTGGTAAATAATTCCTATGTATTATGCAGGGATTTGAATTTGGTGTTTCATCTGAGTGTGGTGATCAGTGATTTAGTGGAACTGGTCATATGGACTGATCACAGCCTCATTCACTTCTTGGTAGAGCTGCCTAGGTTGTCACCTTCAGCTTAGGGTAAGATGGTCTGTAGGAACCTGAATTCTTTAATAACTGATTCATTTGTTTCTTCCAGCCATCACCGTTTGCAATAATTCAGTGTAGCAGAAACCAATGTGGTTATAGAGACATTATCAATGTCTTGATGTCCTCTCTTGATCTGTTAGCCCCAGGTTGTGTAGGTCGTGCTCATTTGTGCCACTTGAGACTTGGTACAGTCTTGATCTCTATGATTTAATGTGTATGGGATGAAGATTAAAGTAGAGATGGCAGTGTACTCCCCTGTTGGAGGAAAAACTTTTGTTTAATGAACATTACTCTGTCTAACAGGTTGAGGTAACTCAAAAGAAATCTCTTTTTCTATCTTGGGACATCTCAGTGATAACAAATCCTCCAGCATCACTGTTCTGGGTGGTGAATAAGCCTAGTAGTCCAATCTGTCTTCTTATCTACTGAAGAATGAAAGATGCTGCTAGATACCTTACTTCTAAGCTAGCCTCCGTCAAATGTAATGGTGGCTCAGATGCACTCACAGTGATTTAGTTCAGTGTAAGACATCCTGTTTTGTTCTGAGTTTGACATTTCCAGCTATAATGTTTTTATTATACTGGTCTCTATAATGTGTTTGACCACTTTTAGACTAGATCCGTATCCAACAAGACTTGAAACATCCTGTGTAGATGTTTTGTTTGGTCTGGTACTTTATCAGATTACTACTTCAGCCTTGACGGGAGTTTTTCCATCCATTGTAAAGGAAGCCTAGTTTACTCCCATTCATAAGAAATCTGAGTCAGAGGATGATAGTCTGGAGAATTATATATCCACCTCAAAACCCCCTTTTTCCTGGTAAGGTTATTCAGAACATCATCTATGAGCAATTGGACTCTTTTCTGAAAGCAAATTAGATTTATGACACATTCCAGGCTGGTTTTCTATCTATTCATAGTATCAAGACAGTCCTAATTATTGTATTTCACGATCTCCTTATGAACAGAGTATGAAACCACTGCCCTTACTCTGATGGTGAGATTTGACCACTGCCAGCATGTTACATCCAGATGAGAGGATGCCACCCTATGATGTCAAGATGACTGCACCAATTTATTTCAATAATTAATTCAAAAGTACCACCTGGCCCAACAGCATAAAGAGAATATGCATTGGTGTATTGGGTATGGGCTTCAACATCCACACTTGGACTGGATTGCACACAGACCAGTTAGAGAGCTGAGTCTTTATCAAGCTCCCCAGGCCGCTTTCTCACCATTCTGTATGTGAACCAGTGTCTTCCAGTACTTCTTTATTAAAACACACACACACACACACACACACACACACACACACACACACACACACACACACACACACACACACACACATGTGCCATTCCCAGGACGTCTAGCAGAATTCTCCAATTTCCCTCAGTTCTCTTCCTGGCCTAGTAGTATTGCCACCACCCTGGAATATAAACAGCTTTCAGTTACCTGCTGCTCTTCGAGTAAGCTAAATATGCAAATCACTAATAAATGAGACATTAGCAGCCTCTCTTGCAGTTAAATTTTTTGGGACATAGTATCAATACTAGGAATAACAATTTATATATGAGACTGCCCGATGTTAAAGCATCAGTTAAGAGCAGGTGTTTTCTTTATAGAGCAGGACCAATATGGAATTCTCTCCTTATATATTTAAGAGAAGTGCCAAACATTTCAAGTCCCTGATATATAAATGGTATAGATATTTTGTTTATATTTCTGGTATAACTGTTGGTAAACTTGTAAATGGCTCCTAGAAGCCCTGAGTTTAAATTTCTTCTGCATTGAACATTCAACTTTTACATTAATCTCTTTCACTGGTAGAAGGCCTATTTGGTCTAATGGAAGACATCTGCCACACAGGAGAATAAGCAGGGCAAAATATAATAAATAAATAATGGATAACAACCACAAGCACTTAAAGGTTAATAAATGAACTTTACATAAATGATAAAGAAAGTAGTACAAATACTCAACTGGCTAGAACTTCCCAACTACCTCTCCTATATTCAGCTCACCTATGTACACAAACTCATTTACCAACCTTCCCTTTGTCCCTCCCTCTCCTCTACCTTTAAAATGCACCACCCACAATGACTCCTAAGATCTAGCAATCAAAACCTAATTGAAGTATATAAACTCCTTTGCCCCCCAGGACAAAACCTACTATCCTTTTCCCTAGCACACCTATGGAACATCACTAGCCTCCCATCCTTTAAAAAATCACTTTACTCCCATCTAACATCCACCTGGGAATGTTCCTGCTCCCACCCCTCTTAACTTATTCTCCATCCCATACTGTCTTCCACTTCACATACTTCTAATACCAACTCCATTTTTTCACATCTAGCAATCAACATCTTATTCTCAACTATCTACTTCCAACTTACTTCAACCAGCCTCCAATTTTCACCTACTCCTACTATTTTTTATCTTATGAAAACACAAATTTACCAGTGCATTGTTTTTAAAAATATATATATATATATACATATATATATATATATATATATATATATATATATATATATATATATATACACCTTTGTCTATTTAATCACAGTAACTTTTGTTATCTCTTAAAATGAGAAATAGTTTAACTGTAAATTGTTGCTATCTTTTGTGTAATCTTTATGTTGGAGCTTTTCTCCCCAGGACTCCATTGAAAACAGGTTCTTTTGGCCCAATGGACTATCCTGGTTAACCAACTGCAAATAAATAAATAAAATAAATAAATAAATACAGATTAAAATATATATGGGTTGGCACACTCAGAGAAATAAAACAAAAGGTAATAAAAATAGACCTGAAGTATATAGAAAAAATAAGCTCCAGGTGCCTAAATCCCATAGCTATCTCTTACTTCAGAAATAATGTCCCTAATTATAACAAATCAGATAAATTAATAACTAGTAATCAGAGATGGGTCCACCACAAACAAGACAACGTCTTCAGAGCAGGCAGTTATAATCACATGAAATCATCTTCCTGTTGCTTGCCTCAGAAAAACAAAACAAGTACTTAGACCAATTTGATTAAGTCTCATAGCAATGTTTCACAGTTAAAAAGCCTATTCATACAAATCCTACTACAATAGAATTTAAATTCATATCCACTTCTGCTTCCTGTCATATGGTTCCACCCTTGTGTCTTAATCATATGTAAGTAATTAAGTCCAGCAGCAGTTACATGTCAAAATGCAGTTCCTGATCATTCATCTTTTTACACATTCACAAGAGATGTCAGCAAGTCTGCAGATACAACACACTTCAAAATGTATTCCTTGTTCCTTTGTATCCACAAAGACAAAAGTTATGCTTTCCAAAGCCATGAGAACAACTACAGTGATTGCAATTGAACAAGCTAGAAAAGAAAGACACACAAATACGCATTTGTAACTCACATTTCTTTAGTTTGGCATTAACAATGGCAGCATACTCATATAACCTAGAGATCAAAGTTGTTTCAATGATTCAATGACTCAGTGTTTATGTGGAGGCTCAAGACTTGCTACAGATCATTTAAAGAGCCTTCTATCAAAATCCATAGCATTGCACTTTCTAGCCAATTAAGGCATAGAAATATTATGTATTAAATTGATGACAAGACATAACCTGATTGGTGTATCAGCTTGTATATAAGTATAAATCAATGTTTAAGAAAAGAAGAACATTTAAGGTATTAAATGAGTTATCAACGTAAAATAGGATGATAATAGTAAGTGATTTGAATATTTCTTTTGTAAATGGGGACAATATACATTCTTTAAATTAACCAGAGCAAAAAATACTCTCAATGTGTCAAAAATGGCTGCATTCAGCATGTAAATTTCAGTGCAAGAAAATAAAAGAAATGGTAGATGTAGTACTATCAAGAAGATATATCTTTATTAATATTGTTGAGGCAATAGAATCAATCAGGAGCTCAGATCATACAATGATTAAGTGGAAATTGAAATTTAATATGATCCACTACACCACTAAGAATATCATGACTAGATTGTGCCAACAGAGAAATTATGATGCCATCAATAAGGAAATAAGTGTATGGAACTGGAAAAGAAAGACGATGAATCATGCAGTAAAAGAAAACTGAAAAATTTCAAGGAATATAATTAACCAGCTGATAGAATCTTAAGTACCACAAGTGAGGGTAGAGATGAAAGGTGTAAAATATAATGTTTATTACATTTATTAGTGCTTTTGTGAGTGCCTTCTGCAACTTTTGATTTGTCTGTTAACTACTGCGGACTGGCGATAGAAAGGATCCCTAACGGAAAGTAAGGGACAGGATGAATTGGGCCAATCTCGTAAATTGATTGGCCAGCTTACAGAGTTGATTGATTTACTAACGCCGCTCTGCCAATCCTTGGTGGGAATGAGTTCAGAATCCAGCCATGCATCAGGAAATGGAACCGAAGGGTTGGTTACACAGAAATGTAAGAGGAAAAGGGAGCTTATTGGCAACAACTATGACGCCGGTGACCAAAATGAACCGAAAGGTGAAACATTTAATCCTGAAGCTACACCAAGGATTTTTGGCACAAACAACTCTACAGAACTATCTACAGGAGAAAATATTAACATTACAACAAAATCAAAACCGCCAACTTTTAGTCAAGTGGCAGCAGGTACTGTTACAGAAAACAATTTTAAAGAGACCACTGAGTGGTTACATACTAATTATTGTTTTAAACTTGAATCTGGTGGTCATCCTTTGCCACCTAATTCTGATTCTTATTGTATGAAAGTTGATAAACTATCTAAATTAATGTTAAAGTTCAGAACATTATGTATTGAGAATGCATACTTAACAGAGTGTATTAATAGGAACATCGTTCCAAAAGGTTTACGTATATTTAAATACCCCAATAATGTTCAAATGGGGTCTGTCTTTCACAAAGAACTTTTAGAAGTATTCAATAGGTGTAGCTTAGATGTATTAAAGCTTATAATTAAAGAGAATGTTAGATGGCAGGAAACTTTACAGAAGGAAATTGATGAGTTGGATTTATGTATTAAGGAAGATCTTATTTTTAGTATTAGAGAAGAAAAAGAGAAATATTTTAGAATAAGAAGTGAAATTGATGTAAAATGTGATGAATTGGTTAATAGAAAGATGAAAAAGCTAAAGAGGGACATACATGAGTATGAAAACAACATCAGCTACCCCAAGCCACCTTACAGGAATAGTACCAATTATGTTTCAAATATACAGAAAAATTGTATTAACTTTAATGACCAACAAAGTTTTGAAGACAGATATGATGATGAAGAGAATCAAGCCTTTCCATCCCTGCCTAGTTTTGAAAGGTTTACAAATGTACAAAGGCATCAACAGGAACATATTCGAATCAGAGGGGGGGAGAAGAGGGAGGGGGAGATACTAAAAGTAGATACCCTTTCCACTAATAAGAAAGTTAAAGACCTAGGAATTGTAGTTGATGGATTTAGAAATACATACAATGATTTTTCGATATATAATTTTAGTAATATTCCATTGGTTAAGGAACATTTTGACCTTCTTAGTAAGGGATTAAAATTTATTCCAGATGGAAGAGGAGATTTAACTAAAACATTGTTGGACATTAAATTATTCTTAAGGAAGGTGAATCTGGAAATTATGTTTTCTAAAAACAATGTAAATAATAAACAAGGACTGGTATGGAAAATTACATACAATCCCCCTATGCATGCACAATTGAAGAACCTGGAAAGAATTTTGGAGAGAGAAATTAGAAACACACAAAGTGAGACTAAATATAGGACAAACCTAAGTAAAAAGGAAAAGGAAATTTTAGATGAATTAAAACTTAGTCCAAATGTAAGAATAATGAAACCAGACAAGGGTGGAGGGATTGTAATAATAGACAATATACAATATGAGGGGAAAATGAACCAAATCCTTAGGGATGAAACTAGGTACTCATGTGTTTCAAAGAATGAGGTATATTTGGCCTATCATAAAATAGATATAAGACTTGATGACATGGTACATGAAGGCAGCATTGACAAAAAAACATACAACTATTTAAGGGTAGAGAAATCAAAAAATCCCTAATATATTCACAATTCCCAAAATTCACAAAAATTCCAAAGAGCCACCTTTTAGACCTATTGTATCTGCCGATGGATCAAAAACCTTAACTTTGGCAAAATTTGTGAATACAAAGGTGATACACATTTGGGTTAACTAAAAAGTTATATTAAAAGACTCATGGTATTTGTTAAGGGAGTTAACTTCTTATTTATATGCTGAGAATTTATTATTTGTAACTATTGACATAGTTGACTTGTTCTCCTCTATACCTTATTCAACAGGAATGAATATGTTCGAAGAAATTGTCTTTGAAGACAGGCAATTATCCCATAGGGAGAAAACAGCAAGTGTAGATTTAATGGATATGGTGTTAAAAAATAATTTTTTGATATTTAATGGGGAATTTTTTCAACAACTTCAAGGATGCTGTTATGACGGAAGTGTTTTAATAAAGGAAAGAGTGTTTAAAACTTTTAACAAGTTCATCCTTTTTTCGCCAGTTTTTGCACTCTTTGTTACGTTTATTAGTGCTTTTGTGAGTGCCTTCTGCAACTTTTGGTTTATCTGTTAACTACTGCGGACTGGCGATGGAGAAAGGATCCCTAACGGAAAGTAAGGGACAGGATGAATTGGGCCAATCTCGTAAATTGATTGGCCAGCTTGCAGAGTTGATTGATTTACTAACGCCGCTCTGCCTATCCTTGGTGGGAATGGGTTCAGGATCCTCCTATGCATCAGGAAATGGAACCGAAGGGTTGGTTACACAGAAAGTAAGAGGAAAAAGGAGCTTATTGGCAACAACTATGACGCCGGCGACCAAAATGAACCGAAATATGAAACATTTAATCCTGATGCTACACCAAGGATTTTTGGCACAAACATCTCTACAGAACTATTTTACAGGAGAAAATATTAACATTACAACAAAATCAAAACCGCCGACTTTTAGTCAAGCGGCAGCAGGTACTGTTACAGAAAACAATTTTAAAGAGACCACTGAGTGGTTCCATACTAATTATTGTTTTAAACTTGAATCTGGTGGTCATCCTTTGCCACCTAATTCTGATTCTTATTGTATGAAAGTTGATAAACTATCTAAATTAATGTTAACGTTCAGAACATTATGTATTGAGAATGCATACTTAACAGAGTGTATTAATAGGAACAATGTTCCAAAAGGTTTACGTATATTTAAATACCCCAATAATGTTCAAATGGGGTCTGTCTTTCACTAAGAACTTTTAGAAGTATTCAATAGGTGTGGCTTAGATGTATTAAAGCTTATAATTAAAGAGAATGTTAGATGGCAGGAAACTTTACAGAAGGAAATGGATGAGTTGGATTTATGTATTAAGGAAGATCTTATTTTTAGTATTAGAGAAGGAAAAGAGAAATATTTTAGAATAAGAAGTGAAATTTATGTAAAATGTGATGAATTGGTTAATAGAAAGATGAAAAAGTTAAAGAGGGACATACATGAGTATGAAAACAACATTAGCTACCCCAAGCCACCTTACAGGAATAGTACCAATTATGTTTCAAATATACAGAAAAATGGTATTAACTTTAATGACCAACAAAGTTTTTTGAAAAAAGATATGATGATGAATACAATCAAGCCTTTCCACCCCTGCCTAGTTTTGAAAGGTTTACAAATAAACAAGGGCATCAACAGGAACATTTTCGAATCGGGGGGGAAGAAGGAGGGGGAGATACTAAAAGTAGATACCCCTTCCACTAATAAGGAAGTTAAAGACCTAGGAATTGTAGTTGATGGATTTAGAAATACATACGATGATTTTTCGATATATAATTTTAGTAATATTCCATTGGTTAAGAAACATTTTGACCTTCTTAGTAAGGGATTAAAATTTATTCCATATGGAAGAGGAGATTTAACTAAAACATTGTTGGACATTAAATTATTCTTAAGGAAGGTGAATCTGGAAATTATGTTTTCTAAAAACAATGTAAATAATAAACAAGGACTAGTACAGAAAACTACATACAATCCCCCCATGCATGCACAATTGAAGAACCTGGAAAGAATTTTGGAGAGAGAAATTAGAAATGCACAAAGTGAGACTAAATATAGGACAAACCTAAGTAAAAAGGAAAACAGAAATTTTAAATGAATTCAAACTTAATCCAAATGTAAGAATAATGAAACCAGACAAGGGTGGAGGGATTGTAATAATGGACAATATACAATATGAGGGGAAAATGAACCAAATCCTTAGGGATGAAACTAGGTACTCATGTGTTTCTAAGAATGAGGTAAATCTGGCCTGTCATAAAATAGATATAAGACTTGAAGACATGGTACATGAAGGCAGCATTGACAAAAAAACATACGACTGTTTAAGGGTAGAGAAACCAAAAATCCCTATGATATTCGGAATTCCCAAAATTCACAAAAATTCCGAAGACCCACTTTTTAGACCTATTGTATCTGCCGTTGGATCAAAAACCATAACTTTGGCAAAATTTGTGGATACAAAGGTGAAACACATTTGGGTTAACAAAAAAATTTATATTAAAAGACTCCTGGTATTTGTTAAGGGAGTTAACTTCTTATTTATATGCTGAGAATTTATTATTTGTAACTATTGACATAGTTGACTTATTCTCCTCTATACCTTATTCAACAGGAATGAATATGTTCGAAGAAATTGTCTTTGAAGACAGGCAATTATCCCATAGGGAGAAAACACCAAGTGTAGATTTAATGGATTTGGTGTTAAAAAATAATTTTTTGATATTTAATGGGGAATTCTTTCTACAACGTCAAGGATGCTGTTATGACAGAAGTTTTTTAATAAAGGAAAGTTTGTTTAAAACTTTTAACAAGTTCATCCTTTTTTCGCCAGTTTTTGCACTCTTTGTTACGTTTATTAGTGCTTTTGTGAGTGCCTTCTGCAACTTTTGGTTTATCTGTTAACTGCTGCGGACCGGCGATGGAGAAAGGATCCCTAACGGAAAGTAAGGAACAGGATGAATTGGGCCAATCTCGTAAATTGATTGGCCAACTTACAGAGTTGATTGATTTACTAACGCCGCTCTGCCAATCCTTGGTGGGAACGAGTTCAGGATCCTCCCATGCATCAGGAAACGGAACCGAAGGGTTGGTTACACAGAAATGTAAGAGGAAAAGGGAGCTTATTGGCAACAACTATGATGCCGGCAACCAAGATGAACCGAAAGGTGAAACATTTAATCCTGATGCTACACCAAGGATTTTTGGCACAAACAACTCTACGGAACTATCTACAGGAGAAAATATTAACATTACAACAAAATCAAAACCGCCGACTTTTAGTCAAGCGGCAGCAGGTACTGTTACAGAAAACAATTTTAAAGAGACCACTGAGTGGTTACATACTAATTATTGTTTTAAACTTGAATCTGGTGGTCATCCTTTGCCACCTAATTCTGATTCTTATTGTATAAAAGTTGATAAACTATCTAAATTAATGTTAAAGTTCAGAACATTATGTATTGAGAATGGATACTTAACAGAGTGTATTAATAGGAACATCATTCCAAAAGGTTTACGTATATTTAAATACCCCAATAATGTTCAAATGGGGTCTGTCTTTCACAAATAACTTTTAGAAGTATTCAATAGGTGTGGCTTAGATGTATTAAAGCTTATAATTAAAGAGAATGTTAGATGGCAGGAAACTTTACAGAAGGAAATTGATGAGTTGGATTTATGTATTAAGGAAGAACTTATTTTTAGTATTAGAGAAGAAAAAGAGAAATATTTTAGAATAAGAAGTGAAATTGATGTAAAATTTGATGAATTGGTTAATAGAAAGATGAAAAAGTTAAAGAGGGACATATATGAGTATGAAAACAACATCAGCTACCCCAAGACACCTTACAGGAATAGTAGCAATTATGTTTCAAATATACAGAAAAATGGTATTAACTTTAATGACCAACAAAGTTTTGAAGAAAGATATGATGATGAATACAATCAAGCCTTTCCACCCCTGCCTAGTTTTGAAAGGTTTACAAATAAACAAGGGCATCAACAGGAACATTTTCGAATTTGGGGGGGGGGGGGGAGAGGGAAAGAGGGAGGGGGAGATACTAAAAGTAGATACCCCTTCCACTAATAAGGAAGTTAAAGACCTAGGAATTGTAGTTGATGGATTTAGAAATACATATGATGATTTTTCGATATATAATTTTAGTAATATTCCATTGGTTAAGTAACATTTTGACCTTCTTAGTAAGGGATTAAAATTTATGCCATATGGAAGAGGAGATTTAACTAAAACATTGTTGGACATTAAATTATTCTTAAGGAAGGTGAATCTGGAAATTATGCTTTCTAAAAACAATGTAAATAATAAACAAGGACTAGTACGGAAAACTACATATGATCCCCCCATGCATGCACAATTGAAGAACCTGGAAAGAATTTTGGAGAAAGAAATTAGAAATGCACAAAGTGTGACTAAATATAGGACAAACCTAAGTAAAAAGGAAAACGGAAATTTTAAATGAATTAAAACTTAATCCAAATGTAAGAATAATGAAACCAGACAAAGGTGGTGGGATTGTAATAATGGACAATATACAATATGAGGGGAAAATGAACCAAATCCTTAGGGATGAAACTAGGTACTCGTGCTTCTAAGAATTAGGTAAATTTGGCCTATCATAAAATAGATATAAGACTTGAAGACATGGTACATGAAGGCAGCATTGACAAAAAAACATAGACTATTTAAGGGTAGAGAAACCAAAAATCCCTATTATATTCGGAATTCCCAAAATTCACAAAAATTCCGAAGACCCACCTTTTAGACCTATTGTATCTGCCGATGGATCAAAAACCTTAACTTTGGCAAAATTTGTGGATACAAAGGTGAAACACATTTGGGTTAATAAAAAAGTTATATTGAAAGACTCCTGGTATTTGTTAAGGGAGTTAACTTCTGATTTATATGCTGAGAATTTATTATTTGTAACTATTGACATAGTTGACTTATTCTCCTCTATACCTTATTCAACAGGAATGAATATGTTCGAAGAAATTGTCTTTGAAGACAGGCAATTATCCCATAGGGAGAAAACAGCAAGTGTAGATTTAAGGTATATTGTGTTAAAAAATAATTTTTTGACATTTAATGGGGAATCTTTTCAACAACGTCAAGGATGCTGTTATGACAGAAGTGTTTTAATAAAGGAAAGAGTGTTTTAAACTTTTAACAAGTTCATCCTTTTTTCGCCAGTTTTTGCACTCTTTGTTACGTTTATTAGTGCTTTTGTGAGTCCCTTCTGCAACTTTTGGTTTATCTGTTAACTAGTGCGGACTGGCAATGGAGAAAGGATCCCTAACGGAAAGTAAGGGACAGGATGAATTGGGCCAGTCTCGTGAATTGATTGTCCAGCTTACAGAGTTGATTGATTTACTAATGCCGCTCTGCCAATCCTTGGTGGAACGAGTTCAGGATCCTCCCATGCATCAGGAAACGGAACCGTAGGGTTGGTTACACAGAAATGTAAGAGGAAAAGGGAGCTTATTGGCAACAACTATGATGATGGCGACCAAAATGAACCGAAAGGTGAAACATTTAATCCTGATGCTACACCAAGGATTTTTGGCACAAACAACTCTACGGAACTATCTACAGGAGAAAATATTAACATTACAACAAAATCAAAACCACCGACTTTTAGTCAAGCAGCAGCAGGTACTGTTAGAGAAAACAATTTTAAAGAGACCACTGAGTGGTTACATACTAATTGTTGTTTTAAACTTGAATCTGGTGGTCATCCTTTGCCACCTAATTCTGATTCTTATTGTATGAAAGTTGATAAACTATCTAAATTAATGTTAAAGTTCAGAACATTATGTATTGAGAATGCATACTTAACAGAGTGTATTAATAGGAACATCGTTCCAAAAGGTTTACGTATATTTAAATACCCCAATAATGTTCAAATGGGGTCTGTCTTTCACAAAGAACTTTTAGAAGTATTCAATAGGTGTGGCTTAGATGTATTAAAGCTTATAATTAAAGAGAATGTTAGATGGCAGGAAACTTTACAGAAGGAAATTGATGAGTTGGATTTATGTATTAAGGAAGATCTTATTTTTATTATTAAAGAAGAAAAAGAGGAATATTTTAGAATAAGAAGTGAAATTGATGTAACATGTGATGAATTGGTTAACAGAAAGATGAAAAAGTTAAAGAGGGACATACATGAGTATGAAAACAACATCAGCTACCCCAAACCACCTTACAGGAATAGTACCAATTATGTTTCAAATATACAGAAAAATGGTATTAACTTTAATGGCCAACAAAATTTTGAAGAAAGATATGATGATGAATACAATCAAGCCTTTACGCCCCTGCCTAGTTTTGAAAGGTTTACAAATAAACAAGGGTATCAACAGGAACATTTTCGAATGAGGGGGGAGAAGAGGGAGGGGGAGATACTAAAAGTAGATACCCGTTCCACTAATGAGGAAGTTAAATTATTATTTATTTATTTTACATTTGTTGACCGGGATAGTCCGACTGGATGCATGTCCATTTTCAGTGGAGGCCCAGGGAGAAAAGCTCCACAGAGAAAAAATACAACATTAATTACATACAGATAATACACAGTTACAGGAACAATATATATATATATTTTTTTGGTTTAGATACATTTGTCAGCAGAGTGATTTAAATACAACTCAAATTGCAATAATATTTCTATAAGACCTAGGAATTGTAGATGATGGATTTAGAAATACATACAATGATTTTTCGATATATAATTTTAGTAATATTTCAATGGTTAAGGAACATTTTGACCTTCTTAGTAAGGGATTAACATTTATTCCATATGGAAGAGGAGATTTAACTAAAACATTGTTGGACATTAAATTATTCTTAAGGAAGGTGAATCTGAAAATTATGTTTTCTAAAAACAATGTAAATAATAAACAAGGACTAGTATGGAAAATTACATACAATCCCCCCTGTATGCACAATTGAAGAACCTGGAAAGCATTTTTGAGAGAGAAATTAGAAACGCACAAAGTGAGACTAAATATAGGACAAACCTAAGTAAACAGGAAAAGGAAATTTTAGATGAATTAAAACTTAATCCAAATGTAAGAATAATGAAACCAGACAAGAGTGGAGGGATTGTAATAATGGACAATATAAAATATGAGGGCAAAATGAACCAAATCCTTAGGGATGAAACTAGGTACTCATGTGTTTCTAAGAATGAGGTATATTTGGCCTATCATAAAATAGATATAAGACTTGACGACATGGTACATGAAGGCAGCATTGACAAAAAAACATACGACTATTTAAGGGTAGAGAAATAAAAAAATCCCTATTATATTCGGAATTCCCAAAATTCACAAAAATTCCAAAGACCCACCTTTTAGACCTATTGTATCTGCCGATGGATCAAAAACCTTAACTTTGGCAAAATTTGTGAATACAAAGGTGATACACATTTGGGTTAACAAAATATTTATATTAAAAGACTCCTGGTATTTGTTAAGGGAGTTAACTTCTTATTTATATGCTGAGAATTTATTATTTGTAACTATTGACATAGTTGACTTGTTCTCCTCTATACCTTATTCAACAGGAATGAATATGTTCAAAGAAATTGTCTTTGAAGATAGGCAATTATCCCATAGGGAGAAAACAGCAAGTGTAGATTTAATGGATATGGTGTTAAAAAATAATTTTTTTGATATTTAATGGGGAATTTTTTCAACAACGTCAAGGATGCTGTTATGACGGAAGTGTTTTAATAAAGGAAAGTTTGTTCAAATCTTTTAACAAGTTCATCCTTTTTTCACCAGTTTTTGCACTCTTTGTTACGTTTATTAGTGCTTTTTATGAGTACCTTCTGCAACTTTTGGTTTATCTGTTAACTATTGTGGACTGGTGATGGAGAAAGGATCCCTAACGGAAAGTAAGGGACAGGATGAATTGGGCCAATCTCATGAATTGATTGGCCAGCTTACAGAGTTCATTGATTTACTAACGCCGCTCTGCCAATCCTTGGTGGGAACGAGTCCAGGATCCTCCCATGCATCAGGAAATGGAACCGAAGGGTTGGTTACACAGAAATTTAAGAGGAAAAGGGAGCTTATTGGCAACAACTATGATGCCGGCGACCAAAATGAACCGAAAGATGAAACATTTAATCCTGATGCTACCCCAAGGATTTTTGGCACAAACAACTCTACGGAACTATCTACAGGAGAAAATATTAACATTACAACAAAATCAAAACCGCTGACTTTTAGTCAAGCGGCAGCAGGTACTATTTCCAGAAAACAATTTTAAAGAGACCACTGAGTGGTTCCATACTAATTATTGTTTTAAACTTGAATCTGGTGGTCATACTTTGCCACCTAATTCTGATTCTTATTGTATGAAAGTTGATAAACTATCTAAGTTAATGTTAAAGTTCAGAATGTTATGTATTGAGAATGCATACATAACAGAGTGTATTAAAAGGAACATCGTTCCAAAAGGTTTACGTATATTTAAATACCCCAATAATGTTCAAATGGGGTCTGTCTTTCACAAAGAACTTTTAGAAGTATTCAATAGGTGTGGCTTAGATGTATTAAAGCTTATAATTAAAGATAATGTTAGATGGCAGGAAACTTTACAGAAGGAAATTGATGAGTTGGATTTATGTATTAAGGAAGATCTTATTTTTAGTATTAGAGAAGAAAAAGAGAAATATTTTAGAATAAGAAGTTAAATTGATGTAAAATGTGATGACTTGGTTAATAGAAAGATGAAAAAGTTAAAGAGGGACATACATGAGTATGAAAACAACATCAGCTACCCCAAGCCACCTTACTGGAATAGTACCAATTATGTTTCAAATATACCGAAAAATGGTATTAACTTTAATGACCAACAAAGTTTTGAAGAAAGATATGATGATGAATACAATCAAGCCTTTCCACCCCTGCCTAGTTTTGAAAGGTTTACATATAAACAAGGGCATCAACAGGAACATTTTTGAATGAAGGGGGGGGGTTGAGGGAGGGGGAGATACTAAAAGTAGATATGCCTTCCACGAATGAGGAAGTTAAATACCTAGGAATTGTAGTTGATGGATTTAGAAATACATACAATGATTTTTCGATATATAATTTTAGTAATATTCCATTGGTTAAGGAACATTTTGACGTTCTTAGAAAGGGATTAAAATTTATTCCATATGGAAGAGGAGATTTAACTAAAACATTGTTGGACACTAAATTATTCTTAAGGAAGGTGAATCTGAAAATTATGTTTTCTAAAAACAATTCAAGTAATAAACAAGGACTAGTATGGAAAATTACATACAATCCCCCATGTATGCACAATTGAAGAACCTGGGAAGCATTTTTGAGAGAGAAATTAGAAACGCACAAAGTGAGACTAAATATAGGACAAACCTAAGTAAAAAGGAAAAGGAAATTTTAGATGAATTAAAACTTAATCCAAATGTAAGAATATTGAAACCAAACAAGGGTGGAGGGATTGTAATAATGGACAATATACAATATGAGGGGAAAATGAACCAAATCCTTAGGGATGAAACTAGGTACTCATGTGTTTCAAAGAATGAGGTATATTTGGCCTATCATAAAATAGATATAAGACTTGATGACATGGTACATGAAGGCAGCATTGACAAAAAAACATATGACTATTTAAGGGTAGAGAAACCAAAAAATCCCTATTATATTAGAAATTCCCAAAATACACAAAAATTCCAAAGACCCTCCTTTTAGACCTATTGTATCTGCCGATGGATCAAAAACCTTAACTTTGGCAAAATTTGTGAATACAAAGGTGATACACATTTGGGTTAACAAAAAAAGTTATATTAAAAGACTCCTGGTATTTGTTAAGGGAGTTAACTTCTTATTTATATGCCGAGAATTTATTATTTGTAACTATTGAGATAGTTGACTTGTTCTCCTCTATACCTTATTCAACAGGAATGAATATGTTCGAAGAAATTGTCTTTGAAGACAGGCAATTATCCCACAGGGGGAAAACAGCAAGTGTAGATTTAATGGATATGGTGTTAAAAAATAATTTTTTGATATTTAATGGGGAATTTTTTCAATAACATCAAGGATGCTTTTATGACGGAAGTGTTTTAATAAAGGAAAGTTTGTTTAAAACTTTTAACAAGTTCATCCTTTTTTCGCCAGTTTTTGCACTTTTTGTTACGTTTATTAGTGCTTTTGTGAGTGCCTTCTGCAACTTTTGGTTTATCTCTTAACTACTGCTGACAGGCGATGGAGAAAGGATCCGTAATGGAAATTAAGGGACAGGATGAATTGGGCCAATCTCGTAAATTGATTGGCCAGCTTACAGAGTTCATTGATTTACTAACGCTGCTCTGCCAATCCTTGGTGGGAACGAGTTCAGGATCCTCCCATGCATCAGGAAATGGAACCAAAGGGTTGGTTACACAGAAATGTCAGAGGAAAAGGGAGCTTACTGGCAACAACTATGATGCCGGCAATCAAAATGAACCGAAAGGTGAAACATTTAATCCTGATGCTACACCAAGGATTTTTGGCACAAACAACTCTACGGAACTATCTACAGGAGAAAATATTAACATTACAACAAAATCAAAACCGCCGACTTCTAGTCAAGCGGCAGCAGGTACTGTTACAGAAAACAATTTTAAAGAGACCACTGAGTGGTTACATACTAATTATTGTTTTAAACTTCAATCTGGTGGTCATCCTTTGCCACCTAATTCTGATTCTTATTGTGTGAATGTTGATAAACTATCTAAATTAATGTTAAAGTTCAGAACATTATGTATTGAGAATGCATACTTAACAGAGTGTATTAATAGGAACATCGTTCCAAAAAGTTTACGTACATTTAAATACCTCAATAATGTTCAAATGGGGTCTGTCTTTCACAAAGAACTTTTAGAAGTATTCAATAGGTGTGGCTTAGATGTATTAAAGCTTATAATTAAAGAGAATGTTAGATGGCAGGAAACTTTACAGAAGGAAATTGATGAGTTGGATTTATGTATTAAGGAAGATCTTATTTTTAGTATTAGAGAAGAAAAAGAGAAATATTTTAGAATAAGAAGTGAAATTGATGTAAAATGTGATGAATTGGTTAATAGAAAGATGAAAAAGTTAAAGAGGGACATACATGAGTATGAAAACAACATCAGCTACCCCAAGCCACCTTACAGGAATAGTACCAATTATGTTTCAAATATACAGAAAAATGGTATTAACTTTAACGACCAACAACATTTTGAAGAAAGATATGATGATGAATACAATCAAGCCTTTCCACCCCTGCCTAGTTTTGAAAGGTTTACAAATAAACAAGGGCATCAACAGGAACATTTTTGAATGGGGGGGGAAGAGGGAGGGGGAGATACTAAAAGTAGATACCCCTTCCACTAATGAGGAAGTTAAAGACCTAGGAATTGTAGCTGATGGATTTAGAAATACATACAATGATTTTTCGATATATAATTTTAGTAATATTCCATTGGTTAAGGAACATTTTGACCTTCTTAGTAAGGGATTAAAATTTATTCCATATGGAAGAGGAGATTTAACTAAAACATTGTTGGACATTAAATTATTCTTAAGGAAGGTGAATCTGGAAATTATGTTTTCTAAAAACAATGTAAATAATAAACAAGGACTAGTACGGAAAAGTACATACAATTCCCCCATGCATGCACATACAAATTGAAGAACCTGGAAAGAATTTTGGAGAGAGAAATTAGAAATGCACAAAGTGAGACTAAATATAGGACAATCCTAAATAAAAAGGAAAAGGAAATTTTAGATGAATTAAAACTTAATCCAAATGTAAGAATAATGAAACCAGACAAGGGTGGAGGGATTGTAATAATGGACAATATAAAATATGAGGGGAAAATGAACCAAATCCTTAGGGATGAAAGAAGAATGAGGTAAATTTGGCCTATTGTAAAATAGATATAAGACTTGAAGACATGGTACATGAAGGCAGCATTGACAAAAAAACATACGACTATTTAAGGGTAGAGAAACCAAAAATCCCTGTTATATTCGGAATTCCCAAAATTCACAAAAATTCCAAAGACCCACCTTTTAGACCTATTGTTTCTGTCGATGGATCAAAAACCTTAACTTTGGCAAAATTTGTGAATACAAAGGTGAAACACCCTTGGGTTAACAAAAAAGTTATATTAAAAGACTCCTGGTATTTGTTAAGGGAATTAACTTGTTATTTATATGCTGAGAATTTATTATTTGTAACTATTGACATAGTTGACTTGTTCTCCTCTATACCTTATTCAACAGGAATGAATATGTTCGAAGAAATTGTCTTTGAAGACAGGCAACTATCCCATAGGGAGAAAACAGCAAATGTAGATTTAATGGATATGGTGTTAAAAAATAATTTTTTGATATTTAATGGGGAATTTTTTCAACGTCAAGGATGCTTTTATGATGGAAGTGTTTTAATAAAGGAAAGTTTTTTTTTAAACTTTTAACAAGTTCATCCTTTTTTTGCCAGTTTTTGCACTCTTTGTTATGTTTATTAGTGCTTTTGTGTGTGCCTTCTGCAACTTTTGGTTTATCTGTTAACTACTGCGGATGGCGATGGAGAAAGGATCCCTAATGGAAAAAAAGGGACAGGATGAATTGGGCCAATCTCGTAAATTGATTGGCCAGCTTACAGAGTTCACTGATTTACTAACGCCGCTCTGCCAATACTTGGTGGGAACAGTTCAGGATCCTCCCATGCATCAGGAAATGGAACTGAAGGGTTGGTTACACAGAAATGTAAGAGGAAAAGGGAGCTTATTGGCAACAACTATGATGCCAGCGACCAAAATGAACCGAAAGGTGAAACATTTAATCCTGATGCTATACCAAGGATTTTTGGCACAAACAACTCTATGGAACTATCTACAGGAGAAAATATTAACATTACAACAAAATCAAACCCGCCGACTTTTAGTCAAGCGGCAGCAGGTACTGTTACAGAAAACAATTTTAAAGAGACCACTGAGTGGTTCCATACTAATTATTGTTTTAAACTTGAATCTGGTGGTCATCCTTTGCCACCTAATTCTGATTCTTATTGTATGAAAGTTTATAAACTATCTAAATTAATGTTAAAGTTCAGAACATTATGTATTGAGAATGCATACTTAACAGAGTGTATTAATAGGAACAAGGTTCCAAAAAGTTTACGTATATTTAAATACCCCAATAATGTTCAAATGGGGTCTGTCTTTCACAAAGAACTTTTAGAAGTATTCAATAGGTGTGGCTTAGATGTATTAAAGCTTATAATTAAAGAGAATGTTAGATGGCAGGAAACTTTATTGAAGGAAATTGATGAGTTGGATTTATGTATTAAGGAAGATCTTGTTTTCAGTATTAGAGAAGAAAAAGAGAAATATTTTAGAAGAAGAAGTGAAATTGATGTAAAATGTGATGAATTGGTTAATAGAAAGATGAAAAAGTTAAAGAGGGACATACATGAGTATGAAAACAACATCAGCTACCCCAAGCCACCTTACAGGAATAGTATCAATTATGTTTCAAATATACAGAAAAATGGTATTAACTTTAATGACCAACAAAATTTTGAAGAAAGATATGATGATGAATACAATCAAGCCTTTCCACCCCTGCCTAGTTTTGAAAGGTTTACAAATAAACAAGGGTATCAACAGGAACATTTTCGAATGGCGGGGAGAGAGAGAGGGGGGATACTAAAAGTAGATACCCCTTTCACTAATGAGGAAGTTAAAGACCTAGGAATTGTAGTTGATGGATTTAGAAATACATACAATGATTTTTCGATATATAATTTTAGTAATATTACATTGGTTAAGGAACATTTTGACCTTCTTAGTAAGGGATTAAAATGTATTCCATATGGAAAAGGAGATTTTACTAAAACATTGTTGGACATTAAATTATTCTTAAGGAAGGTAAATCTGGCAATTATGTTTTCTAAAAACAATGTAAATAATAAACACGGACTAGTACAGAAAACTACATACAATCCCCCCATGCATGCACAATTGAAGAACCTGGAAAGAATTTTGGACAGAGAAATTACAAACGCACAAAGTGAGACTAAATATAGGACAAACCTAAGTAAAATGGAAAAGGAAATTTTAGATGAATTAAAACTTAATCCAAATGTAAGAATAATGAAACCAGACAAGGGTGGAGGGATTGTAATAATGGACAATATACAATATTAAGTTTAAAATGAACCAAATCCTTAGGGATGAAACTAGGTACTCATGTGTTTCAAAGAATGAGGTGAATTTGGCCTATCATAAAATAGATATAAGACTTGAAGACATGGTACATGAAGGCAGCTTTGACAAAAAATAATATGACTATTTAAGGGTAGAGAAACCAAAGATCCCTATTATATTCGGAATTCCCAAAATTCACAAAAATACCGAAGACCCACCTTTTAGACCTATTCTATCTGCCGATGGATGAAAAACCTTAACTTTGACAAAATTTGTGGTACAAAGGTGAAACACATTTGGGTTAACAAAAAAGTTATATTGAAAGACTCCTGGGATTTGTTAAGGGAGTTAACTTCTGATTTATATGCTGAGAATTTATTATTTGTAACTATTGACATAGTTAACTTGTTCTCCTCTATACCTTATTGAATAGGAATGAATATGTTCGAAGAAATTGTTTTTGAAGACCAGCAATTATCCTATTGGGAGAAAACAGCAAGTGTAGATTTAATGAATACGGTGTTAAAAAATAATTTTTTGATATTTAATGGGGAATTTTTTCAATAACTTCAAGGATGCTGTTATGACGGAAGTGTTTTAATAATGGAAAGAGTGTTTAAAACTTTTAACAAGTTCATCCTTTTTTTGCCAGTTTTTGCACTCTTTGTTACGATTATTAGTGCTTTTGTGAGTGTCTTCTGCAACTTTTGATTTATAAAATATAATGTACATTAGTAACACAAATGAATAGCAAAATTATACAAAAAGAGGAAACACTGGTAGAAAAGTCAAAGAGACACCATCAGTTTATAACATTAGATTATTTAGAATAGCTTTATGTGTATAGAACAACATTGCAAAATGAAAAAAAGAGAGCATGTAACAGAGTTGTCCAAATGAGGTAAAAGATAAAGGGCCGGATTCACGAAGCCTCAGTGTAAGAGTTATAACTCATACACGACGGCTGCGGTTAAACGGAGTGATGTCAGCATGCTCTGCATATTCATGAGAGCATGCTGAATCACACCTAAGGCTAACACGGTCCGTGTAAGACAGTAGGGGGTGTGTCCGTAGGCCGAGCCCTGTAAGCGGACACGCCCCCAGAAGAGTAAAAGTGCCCAAAGTAAACACCCATGCCAGAGTCCATGGAAATGTGAATAAACACAACACAACACATGGCCCCACAGACTACGAACATAAAATGTACAAATGAACATCACATAATTTTTTTTTAAATTGTAAAGATGTTTAACCGTGAGTGCGCTCATTTGCGCGGGCGTGCCCGTAGCGCAGCTACAGTTAGCAGTCAGTAGGAAAGCATATAAGAACTAAATATGCAAAGTAAGCCAAGAAGCAATAGCGTAGCGGTAGAGATGTTGGCTGAAGAGTAGGCATTCATGGTTCGAGCTCACACAACACCAATTTGTATTTTTAGCAAAATAAGCACGAAACAAGTCCCTGCCAAATATGTACACATAAAATCACATTTTATGTAAAATGTAATGAACAAATGTGAGGTAACAAAACAATAAAAAACGCCAGATGTGCCCATAGCTGAGCTACAGTTTAACAGGGTGAGTGCATTTGCCCGTAGGTGAACAGTGGTTTAACTGGTGCAAAATGAGTGCCCGTAGCTGAGTAGTGGTTTAACATGCTAAATCTATGTGCCCCTAACTGAGCTGAGCGTAATATGCGTGCTGATAGCCAAATGAGGCTTAAAGCAGCGTACCCCGTTTGCGCGGAGCTGCGCACCGCGCAAACAAGCTAACCAACGGGCAACGTTGAGCAAGCTGTATCAAAACTGCCTTTACACAGACACACCCCTCAGCTTGTCGAGACAGTCATTAAAAATAAAAAGTAGTGGCCAGGCTCGAACCTAGGATACTATACACCATAGTCAAGGTACTGAACCACTAAGCCATGACAGCAGTACCTATCAATGCAATAATAGCTAATATATAGGAATGAATACAAACTGGAGCAAGACAATGCAGGTTTACTGAAGTTGATACAATTCCAAAATGGCCAATCACAGATATGTGCGGGAAAAACGGACTATATAAGCCCCATAGGCGGGAATGCACAGCATAAACGATTGTAGAACTGAACTGCAGCCAGAATGACAGGAGTAGGAGAGAGTAGTTGCTTTCGAACAGAGGTGGGGCGTTGAGGAGTCCAGGTACATGGTCTGGCTCCTAGTCCACAATCATGAGGCCCAACTCATGCAGGGCCAGGTCCTCTGGGGAGCATACAGGGCTGAAGCGTGGGACCGGTTGGCTCATGATCTCACCAGTGCCACAGGGATTCCAAGGACTGGTGAGCAGGTCCGTCACCACCATGCAGACCTGAAGAGACGCAAGCAGGACCAACTGAACCTTTGGATCCAGGAGGCCCGGCAAATGCCCAATGCCCCACTACTGAGTAAGTTACATTTAATTATGTATGTAAGAAATTAAACTAGCTGATATTATGGAGATGTGTATTCCAATATTACTTCATTTATATTACAGCTGCAGGTGTCCGTTCTGCGAACCACAGAGCCTATGGCGATAGGCTGGTGCGGTTGCACCACCAGGCAGGTCAGTAATCCACTACCAGTAACTGTAAAGAAATATAACAGTATGACAGTCAGCAAAAGAGTGCAGTGTAGTCACTAAGGAATAAAATGTGCAAGTAACAGTGTGAAAGTGTTTGCAAGTATTGCTTGATTACAAAAGTGTGTTGCAGCCTGTAAGCCAAACAGAAAAATGAAAATGTCTGACATAAATTCTGAAATAAAAATGCCCCACCTGTACGAAAATAGTACACAACCTGCAGCAGGCTGAAAAGTATAGCTGCAGAAGATGATGAAATCACATGTGTGAAATATATCCCTGTTGAAATACTGAAACATGACAGAAGTGAGACTGCTGGAAAGGATTGTAATAACTACAGGTAAAACATGTCAATAAAGCCTAGAAGTAAGTACCATCCTGAATAGTAAAATGAAAACAAGTGAGAGAGTGTGAGAAAGTGTCATGAATCCAGCAATACAGTAGTAATAACCCCTGAATAAAGTATACTGCAGTCAGTACAGAATGAAATGCATGTGAGAATCCAAACCAAACAGCGAAATCTGTTCAAAGTGTTGCTGCATCTGGAATGTGTATCCCAAAATCTGGATATGTTGCTCTCAGTCTGCAATATGCAGATAGTATGATTGTCTGATATACCAAACATCCACACTTGTCTACAGCTATATAAAGCAAATGTAGCAGGATGATGTAGCTGAAAAAGCTAGATATGAATGTGTATGAAGAACAATAAAATGTATATTGATGTTGCAGTAACAGTCCTATCACCAAGTTGAAATAGTTATCATATAGGAAACTGTAGTTAGAACAGTAGTGTGTATATATGTGCAGCTATTAGAAATGTACAGCATATGTATTGGTATTTGAAGGTGTTAATATTATTTTCTTCACCCCACCCTATAACCACATATAACCCATTCCACGTGAAAATGGTATGTGCAATCACAATTAACACCCCTGGACGTTTGTCCTGTTGGGTCATATATATTTGCATGTCCGTTGATGCATCTGCCCTGTTCATACATCCAAACCTGATGGCCTGTTGCCATCAATCAACCCTGCATGTTGTTGGACTGTGTATTGCTGTTCAAATTATGCATGTGTTATGCTCGCTGTTCAATGGTGTGAATATCTGGGTGTTTGGTTAATGGGAATTCTAATGCATGCTGTTACAACTAATTGTGAATGGTATTATATGTCACTAACCCAAACTGTCATGACATAATGTAAAACATAGGATGACAGGAAGGGCGGGTTCCAGCGGACCCACCTCTCCCACCTCAGCTGGCGAGTGCACCTGGCACTAGTGCCCAGTCTGGACCCTCTGGTGGCCCTGTGCCACCTGTGGGTGGAAGCACTGCAGGGGATGGGGCTCACCACCCCTCTGCAAGTGTGGCCGGAGGAGACCCACCACTCACCCTCCGTAGCGTCCGGACTGTGGTGCGTTGGGAGATTCGGGACTCTGTTCTCGAGCCCCTACACCAGCTTGAGGCATGGGTGGCACAACTTACGGGCATGCCTGTTGCCCGGCCTACACAGCCCCCAGCACAGCCCCGTCCTTGGCAGTGAAGGAACAGTGGCAACTGCCTATGGGTGGGGATATCAGTTCCACTGTTGCCTTCTGTGGGCTCATGGGCTCTGGATATCCAAACCTCCGTCCCTGTCAATTGTGTAACCCCCCCACACGTGTCATACACCGCCCCTGTATGCGTCTTGTTTGTCTTGTCTGTTTAGCTACCCAACCTACCTCCCCAGCTGTACCGACTTCCTTCACCTGATATACCACTCTCACCTGAAAAAAAAAAAAAGGGCACTCTGTACCCACAAAAAAATGACGCCCCATACATAGCTGCCCATTCCGCACACATGTCGGTTGGACATGGAAACTATCAATTACAATTGGCTGTACAACAAGTATTATTGTTGTCCTGACACCTCTCTCAGGGGTGGAAGGTTTCAAATGTCACACCAAATTACATACATATGCACAGCTGTTGCTGATGAAGAAATGGGCAGCTATGGGCCTTACCTACATCCCTCCTGCAAATCCCAAGCTTGTTTCCCTACTGTCTTACCCTCTTTGTGACCCCTTTTTCACCACTTTCCTGTCTCCCCATTTTCATTTCTTTCAAAGAAAATAGCACGGGTGTGCGCATGAGTAAGCACTGTTAAGCGGTTGTAAGCGGGTGTGCGCGGAGCTAACCACCAGTGCACATGCGTGAGCTCCGCGCAAACCAGCGCTAACCCAGTTACAACTGCTTAAAAGTGCCTTAGTCACTTTGATTGACAGGTCCTGTACTCAGTTCAAAAGCAAAATAAAATCCCACTGTCAGTCCTGAACGCAGGACCTTGGAAACAGTAGTCTGTCTGAGCTACCACTAAGCCATGACTCTTATACAAGAACATTGTGCTAAAATAAATATAACATGTAATAGTAGGGATGAATGTAAAGGGAATATAGGATGTGTAGTACCCAAAGCATGTCATTTAAAATTACTGTCAAAACTACTGGACTCCCATAATAGTAGTGTGTGAACAGAAACAGCCATGCTAGTTGGTAGCTTGTAGGTAATAATGTCAGTTAATGTACATACATAAATGTATGTATATGTACATATATATATATATATATATATATATATATATAAATATATATATATATATATATAGTTGTAGGTGTCATTGTGCATACACACTTACTACAGGGAACAGGAGAGAGTAATGGAGAAATGTGAATCTACAACACAGCCTGAATCATGAGAGAGATACTAACCTTTACACTCACAGAACAGTGTCCACAGCATACCAGCATGGTCCCCGCCCTTTCAATCTGAAAGGACAACGCCTATCTCACATACCCTTTTATAGCACTGTCCTGAAATCACAGTGAGAACTGCAATCAGTACACAACTGGCTGTATGCAATTAGCAAATGCTAGCTTACAATTGGTGCAGAGGCCAAGGTGCACTGATTATGGCCTATAAAATCCTCTATAATCCGGACAATACTCCTGCACTTCAAATATTATCACCCGCTATAACAATCCTAGACCGCTTCGATCCTCTAACAAACTACTAATTCAGACTAGCAAAATTAATAACATAGCCGGTGATTCTCTCTTTGCAAACTCTGTAAATAGATCCTGGAACTCACTTCCAGCTGATATTACCTTACTTTCCACCTTAGGTCAATTTAACACTAGACTCAAACAACATTTGTCACTTAACTGGCTATGTCAATGTATCAAGCCTGGCTAACTCGAATGTGTAAAATCTGTTAACCAGTTTACTGTGTAATTTAATTTAATCCTGACTTGTGCTCAGGACTAACTTTAACCTGTGGAACATGTTTAACTTGCTTACTTATGTAATCTCTGTAAATAATCTGTTTGTAATATGTAATGCTGGTATTATGTAATGCTGTATCTGCTTACCCTTGGAGCTTTTCTCCCCGGGCCTCCGCTGAAAATGGTCATGCATCCAGTCGGACTATCCCGGTCAACAAATGTAAGATAAATAACTAAATAAATAAAAAATATTACAGTGACTACAATACAAGTCAGACATTGACACGCACTGACAGCATGCTGAACACACTGGGACATACGTGGGGGCTCAGAATAGCATCCTGCCTGAGCATCACACACCTCCGCAGCTGGCACACAGGCATATGTTCCGTCAGAACAGAGCACATGCCACACATGGCACACACATTCCATGTGCCACACACTCACAGCCTGTAGGGCTACACAACACACCTGCTACAGACGTGTCAGGTACCTGTCTTGGGTGCTGCTCTGGGGTCCCGCAAAACAGGCTGTATCTGGTGAAGGTCACAGTGATATGCCTCAGGGGCACTATGGTCCACCACAGAACACATGCATACAGGTCAGACAGAGGCATGGACACATATGACTCACTCATTGACCATGCCACTATGGCTGACCTGAGACATACCTCCCTGGACTACATGATAGGGAACATAGAATGGATCTCTCAACATGTGGCACAGGCCAGTATGAGCCTGATCTTGGTTGCCAACATACCCTCACCAGGTATGCTACCACTATATGTGGGAAGGGTGTTGTATGTCCACATTATGCTCAGTCTCCAATGTCATTCATAGGGTATCCGCTGGCTGTCAATGTGTGCTTACATGCTAGGGAAGCCACAATGATGTGCAAGGGTCATCTTGCACGTGACACCCATGGCCCGATGTATATTGGCAAAGCTCCTTGATACACACATACTGCCTTATGCTGCAGGACAGGGTTTACATAGCCACCTCCGCAGGTATCACACAGGTTAGGACACTAACAGTGCTGCTACACAACAACAGCAGTGTACACCGCAAGATGCATGCACCGGACACTGTCCTCAGCTCGGTGAACTGCAATGTCTGTGCAGTACCAGAGTCCTGATTCATGGCTCACAGGTGTTACCCATCACTGACAGGTTATGCCCCATACCATGCCATGCCTGTCGTCCCCTACACATGTAACACACATGGACAGGGGGGTGGTATCCCAAGGCACCACAGATACACACACCTCCAGGTTGTTGGCACAGCACAAAGCATCAGGGCCTAATCATGTGCAGCTAACAGTGTGTCGGACTGCCATCTGGTTCATAGCCTGGCACACACAACCCTCCCATACACAGGAAGACCACCTATCCTCCATAACAACACTGGCAATATGACAGTCTCAAGAACTGTCTTTATATGGCTGGACTGCATCCAGCCAAACATTGTGCGTGAGCATTACTGTAGCTACAACACACTAGTTGAAGGGTTCACAGCATGTGGTCACTGAATTGCAGTGGAATGACATGTTACCACTACCACAACAGGTGGGAACATGCAGCACCTGTACATCGACTACATGTACACTATATGGCCCAGACCAGATGTGTATCCCCTGCTGTAGGTATTTTACCATATACACCCACACTGTATAGACACATACTGCGTGCAGCTCCTGCACAGTAAGACTCAGTCATATTGGTATACATTGCAAATACCATTTATCCCCTCGAGGCATGTGTCAGACATGGTAACTACTGCAGGTCACAGGTATTTATGTGTATGTGTCACACACATACATCATGTGTGCAATGCCATTGCTGGTTTAGGCAATGGCATGCATTGTTATGTACAAAGACCCACACAAGGTCATAATGTGTGACACAACCACACGTGGCAGTTGTGGGTTACCAAAACATACCTATCTGTACTCTGACAATGGTAATATACACAGTAGCAGAGTGCACTATTGGCATTACTAGCCAACTAGCCCTGTTTGGCTGTGCTGATAGTGTGGTGACATCCCCTGTGTTTACTGGGGGAATATGCAGCATCTGGTGTATTGTAGTATTTGCCAAAAGGATCTGTTCTCTCACACTTGCATTTACACACACCCTACTACCTCGACACACACACACACTTGCCATTTGCAGGATTCATACCCCTACCTAGCTAAGTCACGACACGTGAGAGAGACGCATTAGCAAAGTGCACTATTCGGATTACTAGATAGTTCCTCTTCTCTGGCTGTACTTATAGGGTGCTGACATCATCGGTATTTTGAAAGGGTAATGTGCATCAGGTAGTGTGATCTCCTGATTGCCAAAACTAACATGTTTTTCATACGGAAATGCACACACACAAACTCCCCACATCCAAACACACATACACACTTGCAGGTTTCAATCCCCTACTTAAATATGTTAGGGCACTTGAGAGTGACGCTGTAGCAGGTTGCGCTATTCTGAGTACTGGCAGATGTCGCTTCTCCAGCTGTATGTATAGGGTGCTGTCATCATCACTGTTTGGAAAGGGTAATGTGCATCATGTAGTGTGATCCCCTGATTTCAAAAAAAGCACGTTTTTCATACATTATTGCACAAACACAGAGTCCCCACATCCAAACACACACACATGCCATTTACAGGTTTCAAAGTTCTACCTAACTATATTATGACACTTGGGAGAGACGCATTAGCAGAGTGCGCTATTCGCATTACTGGGAGGCTTCCTTTCTCCTGCTGTACTTATAGGGTGCTGACAACATCTGTGTTTAGAAAGGGGAATGTGCATCCTGTAGTGTGTTCTCCCAGTTGCCAAAAGGGACATTTCCCTCACAGTGAATTGCACACACACGAACCCCCTTCATCCAAACACACACACTTGCCATTTGCAGGATTCAAACCACTACCTAACTATGTTATGACACTCAAGTCGGATGCATTAGCGGAGCGTGCTATTCGCATTACTGGGAGGCTTCCCTTCTCCTGCTGTACTTATAGGGTGCTGACATCATCTGTGTTTAGAAAGGGGAATGTGCATCCTGTAGTGTGTTCTCCCAGTTGACAAAAGGGACATTTTCCTCACACAGAATTGCACACACACTAACCCCCCTCATCCAAACACACACACTTGCCATTTGCAGGATTCAAACCACTACCTAACTATGTTATGACACTCAAGTTGGACGCATTAGCAGAGCGTGCTATTCACATTACTGGGAGGATTCCCTTCTCCTGCTGCACTTATAGGGTGCTGACATCATCAGTGTTTAGAAAGGGGAATGTGCATCCTGTAGTGTGTTTTCCCAGTTGCCAAAAGGGACATTTCCCTCTCACAGCCTTTCACACACACAAACCCCACTCACCCACCCACCCACACACACACACACTGAGCATTTGCAGGATTCAAACCCCTACCTAACTATATTATGACACTTGAGGGAGATGCATTAGCAAAGCACACTATCCGAATTACTGGGCATCTGTTCTGCACCTGCAGTATTTATAGGGTGCTGACATCTTTATTTCTACAGAGGTATGTACATGTAGTACTACCTGTCAGGTGGGGGATAGCATATATATGCATTTGCAGCCACCTACGTCAGGGTCAGATATGCACATTGCACTGGCAGGTTATGTTCTATACCATGCTTTGTGACCACAGGACCTGTAACACACAACACAACCAGTCCAGAACACCACACCCACATCCAGGACACACACTTAGCTTCCCTGGGAACAGTGCCGGGATATGCAGGTGTTCACATACACCATTGCAGTTGTTAACATCAGGTACAGGCATATTGTGTGTGAGAACTACTCAGGCCTCTACCACTTTACCCTACAGCCACTGCAATTTGTGGGTCCATGTGCTATGGCAGAACCACACACCACAGCCACATGGGGGAATACATATTGCACCTGTCCATCTGCAACGTGGGTACTCACTGTTCCACACCAGAGGTAGACCACCATTGTTGATATCTGACCATACCCACCTTTCCCTGGACATCCATATCCCATCTCCACCCCAGGCAAGGTTGTCACTGCACACAAACTGTATTTAGCACAAGCAGACTCTGCACTTGTGAAGACTGGGGTGGATGACTTCAGAGGACCCATGCTGGGGGACTATACTGGCCACTCAGCATAATCCTTGACAATTGCATTCTATGAGCATGTGTACGGTTTGCATTGATCATGCTATCCCACATATACCCATGACTGCTCGACAACAAGACACCTGTCAGCTGTACACCAGCCATATATGCACCGTACAACAGACAGAGTGAGCTAATACATTGCAGAGCTGTAGCCCACAGAGGGAGGACATCTGTAAACAGTTCCGGCATGGCACTTCATTCACACATAATCATTACAACACAGTGTTGACAGTGGAATCATCCAGAGAATGCAGATAGGGCTTCCCTCAGTCTGTTATTGATGGACACCTACTGTCAGAGATCCTCAGCAACCCTCTCCCAGCACACACCGACAACATGGCTGTGGCTTAGCACATTCAATCCCTGGGACCTCCACGGTGCCCTGCTTGACAGAGGCACAGCTCACTAGCCTCACATGTTGCCTTCTGTGACCTACTTTACAGTGGCACAGTAGCCTACTGTCCTGGGGATGCAGATGTCAAGCACACTCTGGCTGAGCTGTCATTCCCTAGGGCAACAAGCCTAGTATTGACCTCTACACCCATATGTTCAATTGTCGGATGCACAATATTTGTTGTGCTGTTCTACTGTTTGCAGGTCTTTATTGCCATAGCATTCCCTGTTCCTATGACCAACTTGTGTATCTGTGGAAGATGTTTGCATATGACGGTGATCCACTATATCACTTATGTCTCTGCATCATTTACTGTGTGCGCTGGGCAGATTGCTGTGTTGTGGTTGGTTCCTGGACTGACACGTACAAATACCAGATATGTGTGGCCAACTGCTAAACGGAGTTATGGCCTAAGTGTGTGAGCATGCCCAGTTCAGCCTTTCCATGGCATGTTGTCTGACATATGCCTCATTTATCAAAGTGTGTGAGCATGCCCAGTGTGAGCTTTCCATATGCTGCACTCTGAAGTCCACCACATATTTGGGTGTGTGTGAACTTCAACAATATCTCACGTTTATGGTTGTGTGTTGGGTGTCATGTTGTGTACTAACTGGCCAACTGCTTCGTGTCTGCCACAACAGGGATTATACTGTGCCTGCAGGGATTGCATGGGATATTTTGCAGACAGTTCTCAACATACTTTCATAATGACCTAACACTGTAGTACTGTATAGTGTACTGGTTCAGTACTTTCACTGTGGTGGACAGTATCCTGGGCTTTAGTCCTATGACTGCTTGACATCTTCATAGTGAGCACAACAGACTGTGTAGGGGCCAGTTGTGCACATATGACCATGTTGCATTATGTTCAGATATGGACTACCTACACCAGGCTCGTCCAACATTGCTAGTGTATTCCACAACATGGGTGGACATTGGCAAACACTAGCAATGTCCCCTAGGCCATTTCTGATGCTAGTCACAGGGTGTGGTTGTCCTTCGACACACATTGTAACTGGAGTTTGCCATGACATATGTCATGGTTAGTATACTGTGCCTCCGTCTACCTCTGACATAACAGTGATACCCAGGGTTAGCCTACCATCTCCCATCCACTCATCAGGATTCCTCTTGAGGGGTGTCGATATGTGACTCTCTGGCTGACCTGTACCAGGAGTTTACTGAAGAGTGGGGGTGCCTTCTGTGTTATGGATCATTTTGTACAGCTTGTCCTATGTATGTCAGTGCTGGGGTTCAGGTCTCTCATGTGCATAGCTCACTGCCATTCAGATTGTACAAGGTGCAACATGTTCATTCATTCCAGGTTCGACATGGCTTCATACATCAGGCACAGCTTGCCTGTAGCTGGGCAGTATGGCGGTGTGTGGGGCTGCAGTTTGTTTACTCAGGCAACATATGGCATCTGTTCATGCTCTTTGCTACTCCTGGTGGGGTACTGTTGTGGACTTTACAGTTGATGGAGGTGTCTGCTATGGTATATCCCACAGGGGCTATTGTAGTCACTTGTGATGCGGATGGAGGATGACTGCAGAGCCACAGTGAGTTCCCCTTATCTACATCTGCCAACCTTCATGTTTGGGTGGGTATATAGTATATGTTTCTGCGAACACTACAGCCACATGTTTGTCCAGTGCAGGATATCTATCACCTTTTGTACCCAGGTCTCACATTACATGTTAGGTATGTCATGGGTTAACACCTGTGTGGTAATTTGTGGGCACTTACTGTATATCCACAGTGGTTGTCTATACACACTTCTGCAATTAGCTTGCTGACATGGCTATGGCTCCAGTTGTCTGTTTGTAGGTGGCCCTTTTGTGGGTTGTTTGTGTCAGCTGGGGGTCGGATATGGTGGGCTGTTTGTACTCCTCTGCATACATGTTCAGTCACAGTCCTTCCATGTTGGCCTACACCTATGGGACATATATACAGAATGGGGGGGGCAAGACCAGGCCTTGTGGGATGCCACTCATATCTGCTTTGTAGTCTGACATGGATGCGGCATGTCTGACCATGTCAGTTCTGTCCTTGGTCTGGTTTGCTGACATACTGACATAGGGGTATATATTTAAGCTGGTGAACATATCCATACTGAACTCGTACGGGATTGTCTAGAAGCATGTGCATGGTCCAGCTACGTTGTGTGGACCACATTGCCCTCATCAATGACCTTAATGACTGCTTCAAATGGGTCAAACATGTTACGACAGCCACACTGTGTAGGGTCCAGTATCAGTAGGTCCAGAATAGCCTTCTGTCTGCGGTACATATTGATCTTTTCCATAGCTGTGCAGAACAAGCTTGTCAGGATCCTGGGGTGGTAGTTTGCAGTATCCATTCAGGCAACACCTTTGTTGTAATGGACCACTGTTGTTGTACACTACTCTTTGGGTACATATCCTGTGGTAAGGCTGACATTGGGCAGTAGTGTGATTTGGCATTCCATTATTCTTGGAGTCCATGTTGGCCTCAGCGCAGGACACCATCACATACCTTTGCTGCTGTGTCTTCTGCTTTGCAGATGATGGCTGTTACCTCAGCATCTGCAATGTCAGGGGACCATCAGTCTTCTGGGATAGGTATTTTGCACTCGGGGGGGGGGGGGTGTTTGCACTGCACCTGACAGGTTGTATGCTAGCAATATGTGTGTGTGTTTGGTATGTTGTTTGTAATATCTGTGTGATTCGGAGCATATCTGTGGATGCCCAACATGGTTCCTACCATCAGTTGGGTAAGCCTTGTGATTATCCTTAGTGTCCTGTACATTTTGTATCTTCATAGGTTCATGGGTTCATACTAGGCTATACACCCTAGGCCATTAGTAAGCCTAGCCAGAGTGTGTGTGTCTTTCGCCTCCCCTTGCTATGTTCTATTATGGCCATTTATGAATTTCTTCACTGTTCCTCTGTCTGGTCGTGACACAGTGAGGACCCCCAGTATGCATGTACAATCATCCATCCACTTGGCAATATTCCTGTTGAGGGGTGTCAGTGAGGGGCTCTGCCTAACATGGATTGGGATCCTGTTTCTGGGTGTGGGGAGCCTCTGGGTTATGTATCTGTCCCTCCAGCACATCTTATTTCATTATGTGTTGAGGCTGACATCTGTCACTCTCACAGCTCCAGTGGCTTTGATTTCCTGTGGTGGAGCATGTCCATTACTCCTGTGTTAGACATGGCCTTGTACAATAGACATAAAATGCTTCTGTGTAGGCAGTCTGTGACTGCATTCAGCTGGGGTGTCTACAGCCAGGCATCATATGACATATATTTCACACCCTTTATCCTGTTGGTGGGGTTACTATGAGGTCTTCAGAACCGCTGCAGGTGTCACGTACGGTACATCCCATATGAGTCATTGTACTAGATTATGGGTCTGATAAGGGAACAGTACAGCGGCACTGTGGCCTCTGTTGATGTAGATGTGAATCCTTTCATGATACGGTGTCCAGTATCGACAATCTTCCTAGCCACATTGGCATTGAGAGTGTCACATGACAGATTACTGTCGACCTGTGTCCCTAGGTCCCTGATTACTCCTTGCATACATAATGGTTTGCCACCTATGTGGTAATTTGTGTGTACCTTGTCTGGTATTTGGTGGGACATTCATACTGTCCAGTGTCTTCAGGATGTCTGGGTGGAGTTCTTGTGTGTGAGAGTGTGGTCTGTCACATGCTACAGACTGTACAGCAGTTTTGACTACAGTTAGGTGCACATGGGTGGTCTCCGCTGCTTTGTGCATTGTCAGTTACCTGGCCATATGGGTGTCTGTGCTGCATATGGATACTACCCCTCCTTTGATGTTTTGGTGCAGTTGTTGGGGCCATAACACATGATAAGTGCTATAACCTAGTAGTGCTGGTGTGCTATCACTAGGCTTGCAGCAGGCTTCTGTCACTGCACAGACATCGATGTTCTCCATAATGGGAAGTGCCTCAGGGGCATGCATATTGCAGTTTACACATCTGGCATTGGTCAGCATTACCCTTATGTTTCCTACCACTTATGTTTTCTAGGGTGGTGGGTAGTCTTTTTGGCCTTGCCTACATACGGCTATATGGAGGCGGCAAAGGCCTTATCCAGTATCCAGACGCACACGGGTAACAGGTGCAAGCCATCCCTGGAACAGCAGCATGGCTTGTCATGCTTGACATCTCAAGCAGACAGACATTAGACCCTCTTGGACTGACAGCTGTAACTGTGCCAGCTGTTAAACATGAGCATTCTGTATTTGTACTATGGCATCGTTCTTGGTGAGGGTTGGATGCTGCACACAGCCAGTGTCATACCGGCCTGGGGTACATACTCATTGGGACCATCCATGTCTCTTTTCATGTTGACCAGGGAGGTACATCTCAGGTAATTCACACCAGCATGGACATTGAGTGTATCATATTTCTGCTTGCTTTGGGGTGACCTGCGTACTTGTGTTATGTGGCATTTTGTAGCAGCCTACAGGCAGCTTACTCTACCCTTTCCCTTGTTCAGTCTGGTGAGTGGGACAGCAGTGTGTCTGCCTATACAGACACCTATTACAACTGTATCAGGCATGTTGTTTCTCCTTCTGGCCTGTGACTGTTTGGCACAACAGCTTTGCGTACTATTCGTTGCATGTGCTATGTTTGAAGGTTGTGGTTGCTTGTGATCTGCTTTGGAGGCTTCTGTTGGTGTGGTATGTTTGTAATTAAGGCCTCCGGGAATATTTGCCTGTGTTTATGTGTTTGGTTTACAGTTGTGGTAGGTCTATGTGGGACTGGGTTTGTGGTGTATGCGGTTACCTTCTCCTCCTGACTAGTTTTGACAGTACTGAGTTGGTGGAGCTCAACCTCTGGTTTGGATACATGGTTGCATCTATCACATATATTTGTATTTATTGGGGGGTGTTGTGGTTGTCTGTGTACTTGGGACTGGTGTCACATTGCCTCTGGATTCGCAGATTCTACTTGTTGTGGCTGGACTTAGTGGATTGTATGTGTGGACATATGTTATTGCCATACTACTGGTCAGTGATTACTTCCCTTTTTATGTTTGCTCTATCATGTGGTAGCTTCCTCATTCTCTTGCATGGTTTGGTAATGGCTGGAGTCCAGCATGCCAGATGCCTGCGTGTATGGCATTGTGTGTTGTTGTTATTTGTGACTGCATACTCCAAGCATTCCTGGCTGTGTTCATGGAATGCCTGTATAACATGTTCTGTGGTGTGTCCCATATGCCGCACTTGCACAGGGCCTTTCGTGGATTCAACATCAGTTTGGAGGGCTTCAACCGATGCTTTACACATGCTTTTCTGGTATTCTGGCCAGGGACTGGGGTCAGGATGTGTATATCCAGTGTGATTACTCTATGGTCTGTTCTTACCGGGGAGGGGTACACTTCTCATCTTGCCATCCAGTACACATGTTGCTGATTATCACATCCAGTATGCTTACCCCTCTTGTGGGAGTGGTACATTGTTCCTGGGCATTTTGGTTTATGGATTCTGGGAACTTTTCTCCTACTGTGTTGGTGCTTGTATAATGCTCCCGGTGTATGTCTGGGTATTTTCAGTCAAGCAATATAATGTGGTTTGGGGGGCTTGATATATTCATGTATTCCGACATAGCCAAGGTGCAGTTCCTGGTATTAGGACAGTAGTCTGCAGCAGGCTATATACTGGGAGGCGGTTGTAGCCATTGGTATTTGACCATGGCTAATCCATGCTGCTTCTTGTTGTGGTACCAACATGGGGGTGTGGTTATCCTTGACATTTATTGCTAGTCACCCTCCTTTTGTAGCTTGTTCCATGTTTTGCAGCTGTACAGTATGTGGTGTGACCTGGTAGTGTTAGGGTGCTGATGTGAGCCTTGACCCAGTTCTCTATTACAGGACTGGTATCTACATTCTCCATACTGTGTGCATTTACACTGCACACATCTTGCTGTTTAGACATCTGGCATTGGGTAGCATTACATCTAGGTTCCTATCCCTTGTGGAACCTATGAAGGTGGGTTTGTGTTTTGAGACTTACCTATTCAGGGCATGCTGTGGGTACTGACAGCCTTTGCCAGTATCCATGGGGCATGGCATGATGGGTGCACGCCACCCCTAGCAGGTGGTGCATCATGTCATGCTCCGCATGTCTTCCCAGCCTGAAACACATTGGCTCCCCTTTGACTAACTGCATTACTTCAGCCAGTTATTGCACTTGATCATCCCATCGTCATTTTGTGGCTTCATGCTTGGTGAGGGTGGATGTTAGTCAGGGTGCTCAGGTGTGCATATAGTACATGGTGTTACATTACTTAATACATGGCATTCATGCCTCAGGTGGTGCTGCAGGGCTGCCTCTGTCGGATGCGCATATTACACTTCCCTGTCCATGTTTGTGAGAAGGTCATGTCATTTTAGGCATCCGTGTTATTATTTGAGTGAGTCAGAGGGGGTATCATTCCCAGGGTTCCTACTGAGCCAGTGTATGTGCTATGCGTTGTCTCTTTGCCAAGGCCAGGGCATACTGGGCACACCTCCTTCTGCCTACTGGGACAGGCTCAGGTTTTCCTCCACCAAGTCACACTCTGCCTGTGATGGCCTTGGCAATGGTGGGGGGCTGTTTGGCCCGGCCCTATGCTGGTCCTGCTGCAGCTGTTTTCACAAGATCATATTATGTAGCATAGCACATACCATGACAATTTGGGTACATGTAGTTGGTGAGTACTGCAAGGCTCCACCAGATGTGTCCAGACACTGGAACCATAACTTGAGCAGCCCAAACACATGCTCTATTGCATTACGTGTTTGTGCGTGTGCCTCATTATGGCGTTCCTGTTCAGGTGTGTGTGCGTTTCCGATGGGTGTCATCAGACACGGCTCCAGTGCATAACCTGCATCCCCCACTAGGTGTCCATGTGGGATGTCCCCATTGGCAAATGTCTGGTACAGCTGCGTCAAATGCCAGATGTGGGAATCATGGTAGCTCCCAGGGCAGCCAGCACACACATTCATTATTATGCCCTGGGCATCACACACAACCTGGCAGTTGATGGAGGGGAAGCCCTTGCGGTTAATGTAGGTCCTATCTCGCTCACCGGCTGGTGCCTTGATGCGTATGTGCGTGCAGTCTATTGCACCCACTACCTCAGGGTGTTCCACTATTTGCTGGAAGAGATGCATATTGCTGGCCAATACCTCACGGGCATTGGGGAAATATGCATGATCACCGACATGTGCTGACATGGCATCCAGGAACTGGTGCAGTACCCTGGAGGCTGATGCCTGTGATATCCCCATCATATCACCAGTTGGTCTCTGGAAGGTACCTGTTGCTAGTATTCTTATGCCAACACATACCTTGGTTTCCACTGGGATGGGTTCCCCTCTGTTGGTTCTGTGTGTGAGGCGTGGCCTGCACAGCTCGACATTTTGCTGCAGGAGGTCTCTGTCCACTCTATGTCTCATTATGACAGCTATGGCAGCCCCTAACATTTCTGCTCTGAGTGAAGCTTTTTCAGTTTTCACTTCTATTAGCTTACTCCTGTCTTGCAGTGTCTCTTAAGAGAAACATCCTGCACTACTGTTTGCAGAGTTTTAAGTGCTGGGCTGGGCTACTATTCTGCCTGTGTAATTGCCTGCTTCTAATTGTTTTCACCTGCTAGCTTCAGCAGTTATCCCTGCTAGCTTCCTATTAATTCTGTTGCTTCCTTTTTCCTCTCTGTTTCCTCAGGGGGAAGCAAAGTGCATACCATCAGAAACACGCTCACAGTGGCTTACAAGCGCGCACACGTGCTTACACGGTTCAGAATCTACTTATTTAGGTTAAAACGCGCATACACCCACGCAAACACTGTTACACGTCTGCCAACAGCCTCCAACATACTCAGCCTGCCCTACACGCGCGCACACCAGCGCAAACAATGTTAAACATCTCCCAACATGCTCCCACATGCTCAGTCTGCCTTACACGCATGCACACTGCCTTACTCGCGCTTCATGGTATGCACACATGCGCTTGCACGCCCAGCAAGAAACTTTGGTGTAAGTAACAGTGTACACCTTCCATTTCTTGACTTTCCATGACTTATCTAGTGGCACACCTCTTTCCATGATCTGTGTCTGTCATCTGTCATGTTACACTGACCTCCAATGAACTGCATTTCTTTCTACCATTCCCCCCTGTGATGTCACTTATCTCCTACTCTATTCCTCCCCCTTATGTATCTCTTACACTACTCAGACTGTGCTCATTTGCTATGTGACTGTGTGATTCAGTATCCTAACCCTCATTTACATGAGATTGCCTACTAATGCTTAGTTACATGTCTTAGACTCAGCTTCCCCCCTTAGCAACCACTACACGGTGGCCATGTTGTTTTTGGTCTGCTGGTCCCTGCATTGTCATTCCATGTATTGCATGAAACCCACATTTGTGGGTTTATAACCTTCTTTTTTATGGTTTTATACAGCGCAGCCCGTTTGCACGGGGCTGCGCTGGGTTTAAACATCACAGAAAAAAAAAATTATATTTTTAATATTTTGGCATCGGGTTGTCTTGCCAATGGCCACATATTTGGCCATTGGCATGCTGCCTGAGTCATATGCACCCTTTTTTTGGAGCTGACATGGCTCCATTGTGGAATTTGCAGAAACGTACTCAGTTGTCAACTGAGTACATTTCTGCAGCTAAAACGTCTCTTACACAGACTGGTTTCTGCTTCGTGGATCGCTAACATACCTAATTTGCATACCTTTCAGCTGCAAGTGAGGTATTTAGCATGTCCACGCCCAGTCCGTGTAAGAGATGTTTTAGCTGGTCTCTTACACGGAGTTTAGGGCTGTTCCTGGATCGCGAGGCTTGCATGGAGTGTTGCACGTCTCTTACACTCCGTGCAAGCCTTCGTGAATCCTGCCCAAAGAGTTGTTTCACAAGCATGTAAGAAATTATAATGTAAATAATAACCAAAACATGTCTATGAGTAAAAAAGGAATGGGTAGACTCAAGATATGTGAAAGCTTATGAAGATATTTATGGATTTATTTATGATATAAGGGAAAGGTACTGGAAAGGAGATTATGATAGCTGGCAATTATTCCATCTTGGATCTTTTAGATCTCTTCATCATTTGGCATGGTGGGCCAAGATATCTTGCTTCACCATTTCACCTACTATTGCAATATCTTGGGTGTCATATGACAGCAGCTTTACTGCTCTCTTACTGATCATATTAAATAGATTATGTCCAGAGTTAATTCCTCCTCACTCTTCCTCTGACATGTGGGATATCACAGGTTGTATTCTGAGTCCATTGCTGTTCACTGTATATATGCTGCCATTAGGAGACATTATTCAAAGAAGAGGATTAAATTGAACGTCTTATGCTGATGACACACAGCCTTGCCTCTCCTTCCCTCAGGACTTTATGGTGGGCCTAAAAAACTGCCTCAGACTTGAAATGCATTCAAAATTTGATGATTGCTAATTAGTTAAATTCAACACTGCTAGATGATTACAGCATCCCTTTATAGTACAATTTTTTTCTCCAGTTTTGTTACTAGACATAATTTATAGTAGCGACAGAGTAGAATTCATGTCAAAGGTGAATAATGTGAGTGAGGTATTTTATGTTTGGTTAATCCTTAAAGACCAGGCTTCTGCTGTCATCAAACACTTTTATTATCATTTAAGGAATGTCTCCTTGATACGACATCTAATTCTATCTACTGACTTACTTATGGTTGTGTGGGCTCTGGTTTCTTCATGGCTGGACTACAGCAATGTCCTCTACCTGGAGCTACTGGACAATGAGCTTGACTAGCTACAACTCTGCCGGCCAGATAGTTATAAAGGTATCTAGATGCCATATTACTCTGGTGCTGCATAAATTATATTGGGTGTTTACTGATTCTCATATTTTCTATAAAGACTTTATCCTATGTTTATTTTGCTTCTCTAACTTGAGACCCCTTATACTAAGGACATTTTTATATGTTTTTTTGGTCTGCTCACTGCCTTCATTCATTCTTCCTACTGTGGATTGCTGGCACCTTTGAAATTATAACTAGATTCCTCAGGGGACTTTTTTTGCACTTCAGGGTAATTTTTTTGGAACTTCTTTGCAGAGTGCCTGAGCATAAAACTTTTAACAAGTGACCTTTGAAAATATGTCAGGTGCAGTTTTTTGCACTAAGGTAACTACTATGGGTGTATTTTAGCCAATCTCAGTGTTTTAGCAAACTAAGAAACTGTTGGTTAGTGGCTGACTCTTTTACCTACCACACTAGTCTCTTTTAACAAACTGAATTACTGGTGGTTAGTGGCTGACTGCTTTTCTTCCCTGCCCCTCTAGTATTTTTTATAATTGCTTGCAACTGTGAGTGGCTAACAACCAAGCAGATACATGCAAGTACATGACACAAAAAAGCACATAGTGCATCATTGTACATTACCATGTTCACCTGCATGTCTGTTCAAAAAGCAGGAGAGACTGTCGCTACTGCAATTACATAGTAAGCAAGACTGCACTTCCAGGTAGGGTTTGTTGTCAGTACAGAGTGATCTACTTTAATTGACACTCAAAGGCCAGGAGTCTGGTCACTTGAATACTTTAGAGAAGATTACCGATCAGCTGAGAAGGCAACTAACCTGATATGAATAAATTGATTACTACCTTCTTAAAAAGCTTAGTAGTTATTTATATTTATTATTTATATATAGCAGATGGATAACTTGAAATGTGGATAATGTGATTTTCTAATATCAGCAGACATTTTTAATGGTCAAATGAGAGAAATTTATTTTAGCTTTGTGAGAGCCAGGTCATTCCTGTTTTGTTTAGTTAGTAAGGTGTACCATAGAGATTCTTAAAGAAATTGAATGTATTTTAAGAAGAAAACTGGCTAGGAATATCAAATAATAGTAAAAGGAGATTAACTTGATCAGAGAACGTTGATTAGTACCCTCTTACTTAGTTCAGGAGTAGTTGCATACAGTGGACACATGAATAGAAATGCTTATAATGTGATTTCATTATAGATATGATCTTTGAATGGGAGAGATTTGTTTTTTGTGAGAATTAAATTATGCCTGTTTTTATTTAATTTCAATAAATTACTAACTGGAGTAGCTGCATTTTAAATACTGTTTTTGATTTATATTCCATTCAAGGAGTATAGACTCATTAAAATATGCTTTGGACAACCACAGACCCAAGAATTACAGACACTTTAATAATTATTTTATAGTTGAAGCTTAGTCATTAATCATGGAATGTTGTAACTACAAAAAAGCATGTGATATCAAACAGATTCTAATGATGAAGCTTAACAGTGCACTAGATAATTGCCAATGTCAATATAAGAAAAAGTTTATAACACTGACAGAAACGTTGAAGGAATGGATGGACAATTACTTAATAAGAAATGAGTTAGACTGTGAAACAGAATGTAATAAGACTAATGGAACTGACAACAATCCATTAGAAGTGAATACATCAGTACAGGTTAATGATGTAAATCATCAGGTAGAAAGGGTGGAAAAGGAATAGCTAGGGATGAGTAACTAGGAACCAGCAAAGTCTTTAAAATGCCTGAGAAGGTACCATTTATGAAACAATAGAAAGGAACCATCTAAAATGCAGCACCAGTGAAAGCATTAGGTAAAATAGTTCCACAAAATGAGAGTAACATTATACATCAATGTAGGAAAAGACAACTATAATATTATAAGACCAAAAAGAAAGAATTTACTAAGAAGTTATGAGGCAACACCTATGCAGGAAATGAAATGAAGTTGTAGTAATTATGGAAACATGATACAGAGAAAGTAAACAGCATTAATGAACAGCAGCATATTTACTCAATAGATTGTATAGAATAGGGACAATTCACTTATAGGCCTTGGCACTGATAACATTGAGTTAGTTCAAGTGGATAGTGGTGACATACTTAATGCAGGAAACTACAGAAAAGGTTAACCTAAATCAAGAAAATAATTCTAGGAGCCAAGTAATAAGAGGAACTCCCACTGAGCTGAAAACAATTGTACAGGAAGGAAATTAGATAAGATACTAATGGGAGGTCAATCTGCTGCAGCTGTTACTGAACTGATCACCTTGAGTCCTCCTTAGCAGTGGGTCTAAACACAATCATGAGAGAAACAGTACCACAAAATATCAAACTAAATTCCAAGAAAATAAGAAAGAGAGTTGAAAATGTTGACCTCTTGCTGATAAAGATAAGGAAATGAAGGGTAAAAAGGGACATCCAAATCAATCTTTAGTCTGAAAGTAGTAGTCAAAAATACAAGGAATAGTAGAACTTAATTTGACAGTACAAGAAATAAAAAAATCAAGTACAAAAAGTAAAATTCACAACTGAGAAAATGGTGATTGCCAAGAAACTACATTAGGAGAAGATAAAATCTATAGGATGTATAAAATGGGAAATTTCTCAACAGTAGAAAAGTTAAAAAGAAATAGTGATATATTAGTAATTGAAGATTCATATTAGTCAACAAGTAATGGCATTAACTAGTATGAATAAAGAGGAAACTCACAGTTTCAGTTTTGGTATATATAAAATTGGAAGGGTTAGCACATGTACATGGGTAAAAAAATGCATATTTGTAGCACTATATGTTTTGCTTCTAGAACAAATTACTTATTTAGTGTTCCATTGCAGCACTTAAATGATATTGCTCTGCAAATATTAAAATTTTGCAAAGAGAATACAATGCATATAACTTAGTGAGATTTCACCATACCTCAGATTTAATGAAGAAAACTAAAATGGTTAACACCTGGTTAAGAATGTGTGGTTATTTGAAGGAATTTGACATTATAACATTATGGGGAAAATCAATAATGGGTGGCACATTGTTATGTGATAATGCCTTACACCACATTATAAAAGGGAATGAACTCCTGACAAAGTTAATTAAGAAAATAATTTTGTATTTTAGGAATACAAACTTTGAAGAAAGAAACTGTAACAGCATAAATAGTCAACATAATAGAGCTAGGAAGTTATAATACAGATATACCCAAAGTAAAATAAGGAAAAAAAATAAATAAAAAGAGGACCTGGATGTATTACTTAAACAGAATGAGAATGACTTCATAGTCATATCAGAAACTTGGGAGTGCAATGATCTTATATTTACGGGATTTAAGAAATATGATAATTTGAGGGAAGATAGAAGAGGAAGAGATGTTACTCATCCATGAATAAATAACTTGTTACCTTGAAAGAAAGACTTAGGACTCAGAAATTGTAAATGTTCCAATAATAATAATAATAATGATGATGATGATGATGTCAATAAGAGATGTTCATCCATAGGGCACATGTAGAATTATGCTCACTTTCAGGAGTCCAAATGCCACTGCACATATATATTTTCTATAACATTTACATGACCTTCTTGTTGATTAAACTACAAATAATTACATGTGATTACAGTTATCCAAACATTAATCCTAGCTCTCATTATGAAGTGTGGTTTATTGATATAATTTATAAATTTCATTTCATTCAAATGTTTTGAGTTCCAAATCATATAAATAACATTTTGGACTTAGCTTAGTAAATGCAGGAAGGGAACTAGTAAATAACTGAACAGTTAATTAGCTAGTTGACAAATGTGAAGACTTCTTCATCACTTTGTCTTTTTTAGATATTAAATAATAGAAAAGAAACAATACAATAGGGTATGAAAAAAATGAATGCAATAAACTCATTCAGAGATTTCACCAAATATCATTGGGATATGGATCAACAAAATTGTGTATTGATAGTTTCAAAAATAAATGAAATGAGTACCAAAACAAGATTAAAACATTAAAAAAGTAAGGATAGAACGAAAAATAAACATCATTGAGATAAAATAATAAAGAAATTAATCAACAAATAGAGAAGCATTTATAGGATGTATAGTACAAGCAGATCTACTTATTATAAAAATATAAAAACATACTTACCTTAGGAATTGAAGAAAGAAGTGCAGAATAAATTGCGAAAATACTTTGTTGAACATAAAAGACAACAATAAATAGTTTATGATAACTTATTTAGGAAGACTCCTATAACTTTTGGAACAGTTTTAACTGAAGGGAAATTAACACAGTCTGAAATTATAAGGCTAACATTTTAATGACCACTTTGTTAGCCTGGGAACTGTAAATGAAGAAGTTAAAAATCAGTAATACACATATATATATATATATATATATGTATATATATATATATATATATATATACATAAAATTGCTTGGCTAATATGATTAAAAGGATTCTGAGAATTGGTGTTGTACCTGATGATTAGGTAAATTCATATGTTGGCCTTATATATAATGATGAAAAAAGAATGATATATTTGGTTACAGATTAGTCAGTCTGCATTTCAATATAGGTAAGTGCAGTGGCAGATTAAGTGTATCCTGGGCATTGGATGTTTTTCAAACCATGGAAGCCCCACACCTTTTTTTGACCACACATAAATACATGCATTCTTTTAAATTTGCCTTCCCAATTGCTTTAAATGTAGACTTACACAATTGCTTTAAATTATATTTATTGTTTGATAAAGCAAAAACTGAGCATGTGTTTGTGTCAAATTTGAATACTTTTGAAAACTTTTCTAGCAAGAAGGAAAACAAAATTTGCTAAACAATCATAACAAAATATCAATTTTCAAACATTTCAACCATAAAAGACCAGTAAAACCAGTATTATTATAATGTACCAATGTCTGTACCCAATTACAGCCACAAAACTGCATACACTTCAAATACCAGACTGTGATACAGTCACCACAATAAATGATGCAAATTTCCTTTGCACAAATGTATATTGGTCCTGCAAAGGCAGATTAATAATTTTTAACATTATCATGACAGTAGGGTTAGTCGTCTCATTCACAGACAGCCCCCATACACATCAATTAAAGCCACATTGTTGATTATGCAACTTCAAATGTCCAAGCATGCTAAAAATCCATAATTATGGACACAGTAATGTAGTTAAACTTGCTTCATATGAGTAGTCAGAGAGTAAAGTATTCCAACCTTTTTCACACAAATGCACACTTTTCTTACAAAGTATTTCCTTAAATTGAACACATGACAAGAAGATAAGTTACTTACATTCACAAAGAGCTCCCACCTGTCACCAGCAGTTAGAACAAGGAACTCTGCTGTGTACATCTCATTTGATTGAGATTAGAAAAAATATTTCTAAGTTATATGTGCAAAAATAAAGGGCAGAGCCACAACATTGTGAAAGAAAGGCACAAAATTAGAAATATATTTAAACTATTATTCTTCATTGTTTTGCAAGTTGCTAGACCAATGGTTTTGCATTATCATGCATTTTCTTAAAGGCATAACGTCTGAAACTGAAATCTTTATCATTATGTAGTAGCTGCAGTTCTCATGATTTGCCAGTAAACCACACATTTTATGAGTAATAGACCAAACTTTGGCCAGATCTTGAACATTCTGCAAAATCAAGAAAAATGTAAACTGTGTTTCCTGCAAACAGCATCCAGAGAGTTAATTGTTACAACTTATTTAACACAAACTAGTCCTGTAAAGCCAGGCTGTTTAAACTGAGCAAATAAGAGAGTAATTTACTTACATTTTCACCCAGCCCTCTCACCCCAACTAAGCAGACATCTGGTTGTGATAAAAAATAATGTCTATATAATGATTTTAATGCATTGTGCTTCATAACAGAATACTGATGTTCATATTTTTAAAACATATTTAATGTTTTTTTCTAATATAAACTCTGTCACATCCATTGCATGTAGTGACATAAGCGACAAAGTCAGAACTACAAGTAAAATATCCTTAAGAATCAAATTTTTGTATTGAGGCAATATAACTATTGTCCTACTCTTAAAAAAATGAAAAATTACATCTGTCTAGAGTAATTGTGTTAAAAAACTGTTGGTTGTCATCACTAACCAATACCTTTTGAGAACAGCTTTAATGCAATGTATATTAGTGCCGTACATAGTCACAGAATGAAGTCATTCATCTTTATCCCTATTTGGGTCCACATCAGATTGATAGCTGAATAATTCCCTTCTAGGTTTTACCATGGCTCTACTTTGGGTTTTACTTACCAGGGCAATACTATACCCTCTAATCAAAAATCTATCATGTAATTCTCTTATGTGTATATCAAAGTCATCCATATCATTGCAAAAATGCCCTACCTTAAGAAATTGGGAGTAGAGGATATTTTCAACCATATGACTAGGAAGACATCTACATGTATATAAGACAGAATTAATTGAGAAGATATTTAAGTAAAGTGACATACTAAATATCCTATTCAATAATTTAGTTACTGAGACATCTAAAAATCAGCAGTAAATAAATTATATTTAACTGTAAATTTCTGTTACAACTTATTTGAATTAAACATTTTGAAAATGACAGAACTATAATAGTGTCATACTCCAAAAAAAGACAGCAGTCATCATGACTACAAAAGAATAATAATGATTATGTGCTTCATCAAATATATATATATATATATATATATATATATATATATATATATATATATATATATATATATATATAGGTCCATTTTTAAATGCCGAAATGCCGAAATCTCAGGTTTTAAAAAAACAAATCCAAAACATTGAGATTATATATATATATATGTTGTTTCAAAATAACTCATATACAAATTAACTTATATGGGGGAAAACAGTTTCTAGAGCTGCATCCAGTGGTTGAAGGTAGCATTTGTTATTAAAATGAATGCCATTTATCTTTAATATCAACTTTAACAGCTGTAAGAAAAAAATGTTGAAATTTGTGGGATACATGGCACTTATTTGTAAGCAATTGTCAATGGCCTAAATACTTTTGTCTTGGTGAATAAATGTATATAAACTTGGCACATCTAATGTGCACAGTAAAGTTATGTTTTGAACCCATGACTGGTCAATAATAGACAAAAACTCAGTGATAGCCTCAACTTAGCTCTTAAACTAGTTCTCACATGTGATTTCAAAAGTTTAGAATAAAACTGAAGAAATGATAAAATGGGTTCTGTAAGTAAGCCCTGACCAGAAACAATTGGTGTCACTGGAGTGTGGATCTTTTCCTTGTGTAATTTTGTTCACAGATACAGTCTGTGACTACTAGGTGATTTTATGGTTATATCTGTAGGCTGTATCTTTTCCTCATTATTAATGATAAGTGACCATAGTGGTTAGAAATAAATCAATATAAGTTTTTAAAAATGTTAGTGGGATCCAACTCTAGACACAAATATATTTCTTCATCAAGTTGCCTGAGACCTTCAATATTACTTCCAGAGCCAAATCACCATAGTACTCCCTTGTCAGCTTGTGTAATTACTACCTCTCAACTGTTTTTTTTTTTAATTTCTTACATGCAGACTTTTCCACTTTTTTTCGATTTAAACCATAGCTATGAAAAATATTTTGGCTCTCATAAATCTCATTAAGAATTGATTGTTCAAAAGCCCT